>NW_010140676.1:83188-128760 GCF_000699245.1 Pterocles gutturalis | reverse complement strand
TTAGACCCAAGCCTCAGTCAGAGCCCGCTGTGGCCCCAAAAACTTCTGAAAGCTTACATCTGAGGCTAAGCCTTCCATCTGCAGAGGACTTGGAATTCACCCAGTTGCTGCAAGATATTGGAGGTCCAACAGGTCAAACTCCTCCACTTCCTATCAGCAGATACACGTCTGGCATCATAAAACATGAGATTTTCAATGTCAAATCAAAATAAAATTAGAACTTTGTAAGTGAAATAAGATCAAAGCATGCAAGTGCAAAGAAAGCCGTAACTATTCCCCAACTAAAAGCAGGATCAACAACAGCATTCCTCACTGAAGGCTGTAGGACCTACTCTTTAAAAACCTCTATGGATGGAAATTCTACAGCTTACCCATGCAAACTACACTAGCATTGAGCTTCCCATCTATCAGGTAGCTTGCCCTAATATATAAACTTAATCTCCTTTGCTGCAAGCACTTGAATCTGGACAACAGATTATTTCCCTCCTCTACACATTTCCTCTTACATACTAAAGAGCACTGTCTTCTCCTTTACTTCTCTTTTTACCTAGAAACTTTCATTTCTTCACAATTCTCCTAATTCTTATTTTCTGTCTCTGAACTTTCTCCAAATATGATTGCCACGAATTGCCAAATGTGGTAGCTCAACAGAGGCAAGGCTGCTGCAGCTCCCTATCCACAGGCGCAGCCAGCAATGAGATGGCACGCATCCTCTGAATAGACAGACACAAAATGTACATACACATACGGCCAGCATCATGCTCCTCTTGCACAGCAATGCCTGAAACTGAAAGCAATTCTGCAACTGACACTTTCTGGACAGAAAAAGCAGTGGGCAGATAAATTAACATATCTGAAAACAGTAATCTTATTAACGTTTCCCAATACAGTATTGCTTTTTCCTTTCCCTTTCTGCAATACCTTAATCACAGTTCAGCTTGTGATTCATTATTTTCCGCATCCACTGTGGAAGAGCTGCTGCTTAGCTACCCTGCACTTACACAATTGATTAATCCTTCTTTAGCAGGAAACTTTGTGTTGACCTTAAAGAATTTCACCATATTTTTAGGACATTTCCATAAGCTGTCAACATCATCTTGAATTCTAATGCTCCCTTCCAGCACACTTCCTTCTGGGAGGCATAAGCTGTGAATTCAATAAACAAACTCTCTCTTCCAGTATCCAACTTGTAAATATATATGTATTAAGTGGCACCAGTACTAGGAAAGGCCTCTTGCAAACTTAACATACCCCTGCAATTTAGCAGTGAACCTTTATAATACTCATTGCCTCAAAAGTCAGGTTTCCACTTGTGCCTCAGTCTTTCAGAGTTTGTTTCTGTGTTCTTACCTCATGCATGTAGTTTATAATTTGGACTAGTTTCCTTGCTGTGTGTTACCTTTTCTTTCTTCTGGAGTACAGGAGTTTGAGTTAGCACCCTTAGTATACTTTAGGGAAGTGTCAGCTATTCTCGACTCCATTTATCCATGTGTTTGTTTCTCAGAGGATTAAATTTATCGATTTAGTGAATTCGTTAAAAGTTGTCTTTAAGTCCATTAGCTTGGGCTTTTTTGGGGAGTTCTTTTTATTATTATTATTTTAAGGTTATTCTACTTGCCTTTTCTAAGAATAGATTTTAACTGCCCACTGGTAATGTAAGAGTAAGCCTAAAATTAGTAGTTAGCCAATCACAGAAAGGCCTGGAGACTTTCTCTAACTTCTGTATGACAAAATTCTCACCAGCAACTTGCAAAAAATTGATACAGGCTGTGCCCTTTACAAACAGATATCTCTCTAGCTGAAGTCCTCCGTCACTACAAAATTCTATGCTTTGGATGATTGGTCTGAAGCATCACCCTCTGATCTCCCCTGCCTAGTGCTCCATAAAAAACTTTAAATATGCCTTCTTTTTCCTTTTTCCCCATCCCCTTTCCCCAGACAAAGAAAACCTTCCCTTTTCCTGCAACTCAGAGCAATCGGCACAGAAGGCAACACCTCTTTCTGCTTTTCCTCCTTCCTAAACAAAAGGTATCCTTTTAAAAGGGCTCTTTTATACCTTACTTAAATTCAAATATTTGTAACAATCCAAATGACTTTGTTAAATATACAGATTTCAGTAAATTGTCAAGTCTCAAAGTAAAAACCGGAAGCATTAACTTCACAGCAGATTTCACAGTGCTCAAAGTGTTTTTGCTACGCTAAAAATCTACAGATACACAGAATCAAAGTTGCACGTCAAAGGCCAAAGTCAGCAGAAATCTTTAATTTAAGATCTTTTATCAGCTGGATCTTGCCTAAAGATCAGACCTAAACCAAATTAGATCACAAGATATTCTCCAGAATCAGTGCTGGCACTATCATCTGTATACATGAAAGTAAAATATTTAGAATACAGAACAGGCAGTGCATGACAGTAGTCCTTAAATGCATCATTTTAGGTGTTGAACTATGCCTGCCTGGGATATTTCAAATGTGACACTCAAATTCAGAGTATCAATTCAGGTGTCCCTTCTAAGAAATAACAGTGAGGTCTTGTATGCAGCTTTGATCCGAAACCCTCCTAAGGCAAGGAGAATTGAGTGAAATTCCAGTTCCTGAAATGAGACCCCTCACTGAAGAGAGGAAAAAAGGGAAGGATGGGAATGAGCTGAAGGTGAACATGGAACTTGCAAGAAGAAAGAATGAATGTACAGGATAAAAGCATTCATAATCAAATGAAAATACAGAAATGTATTGTCTTGCTAATTATTTAGTATACTACTTCTATGCTTCCATAATCTGATAACCTCTATCTGTGACAGAGATTGAACATAAATAATTAAAAAGGGAAACTTAGCAACATGGCAACAGATGTTTCAGCAGAAACTGTCAGTTATATGATGACAAAGCAGCTGCTTGAGCAATTTTTAAGCTTGCTTAGTTTATGCCGAGTCAGATGTTACCAGAGGCATCGATTAGAAGATGATACTGCCATTCAGAATATTTACCAAAAAAAAAAATCTATAAAATATTTCAGATCTATTTTATTTAGAGGCTTAACTATTCAGAATTAAAATAAATACTAAGGCTAAAAATTCTGTATCATTCCATGCATGTATGGACCTATCTGACAATGAGCTCAGTCTGTTCTATCAGATAATTGTGCATGTGTATGATGATGCATAATCAGTTTAAGAATATTTATTAATGTATAACTTTCATCAATTAGCTGAACCTCTAAACTACTTCTAAACAGGACCTCCTCTCGTGATTCTTCTCATGTAAAGCAGAGTCAGTCTAACTAAACTAACAATAGCTGAGCAAATACATAAAATGTAATAGAATTCCAATGTGGAAAATAAGGCTCACACTGGTTTTAAAATCCACAGCTCACAAGTTTATAATGGTATTGAAACAGCCACATACAGTTGAGTCAATCTGACTCGGACCTAGTGTCACTCACCCACCACAAAGTCTGCTTTTCCTGTTTTGTTTCTCCACTAAAAGGACTGATAAGAACATCAACTTTTTACAATCAACACAGAAAATGGTGAGTGCTTACCATTTTGCTCATCTGAGACTAAGTATTAAATGTGGATCACACATTGCTTTTGTGATTGATGTATGTCTAAATCAAAGCCAACTTTTCTGTACCTTACTTTTGAGAACACTCGTAAATTTGACTTTTAGAGAGAGAACTAACATAATCCTCCACGGTTCAGGAATATATTAAAGCACAACAGAAAACATTTTCTGTAGCTGTTCAGGTGGTACAACTGAAAACACAACCAACCCCAATTAGTACTGTTTTGTGTCCAGAAAAATCAAGCATCTAGAGTGTAAATTAGGAGGATGCCATGAAACATAAGTGGATCCAAATATGATCTGACATTCTGGTATACCAAATTAAATATACCAGAATACAGGCAGTTTTTTCAGTCTACCACACTGCAACAAACGACTCTCTGTCACAGTACTGGCAGTGAGAAATTCTCTGAGCTTTGCTGAGGAAGAGGGAGGCTCATGCAATCCCATGTCCTAGGTAAAATGGATAAAGGTATTCGTACAATGCACCACTACTAACGTAGACAACAACAATAAAACAAAATCTCTAAGAATATTTTCAAGATTTGGTGACAAAAAAAGGTGTTTTTCAGTACAAAATCTCTGGCTAAACTATAATTTCCACTAATCTGCAGTCTTTCAGCTTGTGCACAAGGCAATCCTTCCTTTTTTTAATTTAAAAATACAAAAGAAGTAAAATATTTAAAGTGTTGCTTGAATTTGGAGACAGGAGCAGAGGACAGTGAGAGCAGCTCACTATCTAAACTACTGTCTGTATAAACATCCTGTCAGCATCACATTTTTGGTATTTTTCCTTCTACACAGACACCTATTCTTGAAAATAAAAAAGAATAAGGACAAAGGGGGGAGGTAAAAAAGGAAGTTCAGAAAGCTGGTGTTAAAAATAATAAATGTATGGTATGGGAAATAGAAAACTCTCACCTCTCAAAAACAACTGAACGATGTTAGAATGAGAGTAGGGCGTGATGTGCTCTCTCAGCAGACTTTCATACATGCCCAGTCATGAAGTGCTCACTGACCCATGAACATAGCTTGATAGTTTATGGCTTATGCCAGCAAAAACCTAGCTAAAAAATTGAGTTTCCTCCAAGTTCTGTGAATAAATATTTTTTTTTCCTTCAATGGGGAAAAAATACTTTAAAAGTATTTGTATTTTAGAGAAAGTGGTTTTGCATAGTCAGAATAGGAGACAGAATATCGTAACATGGTTTCAAAACAGTGTCAAGCGTTCCAAAGTTTTTTCTCTCTGAAAAATAAGAAAATAACCACTAAACAAATTATCTGGTTAGATTTACTGTATGCACACTGGGATCTCTCAGCCAAGATATTAGACTGAGGTAGAGATTTAAAAGTCAATTGCTAGCCAACTGCTGTTGTTAAAGGAGATTAATTTTCCTTCCAGACACCTGAGTTTGATATAATACATGGCTAAAGCTCTAAAGAAGGCAACCAAGCTGCTGTTGACACACTGCTTGAAGAATTTGACAAAGATGATGACAAATCTGATCTTTTTGGTCTAGATTATGGCTCAATGGATGACTGATTTTTTCAATTCACTGGCCAAAGTAGTGAAAATATGTTTCAGGTAAAGCCAAAAGAAAATTTGACATAATACTTTGCATCTGAAATGATACGCTTTGATAAATTTAAAGCAAAATTAATTCAACTCTTTTGGTTGAAGGGAGGGCTAGAGGAACAGAGAGATACACCTTCACACCTAAAAGCTGTGTCTAAAACTTCAAAATGAGAGAGTTATATTGTTCTTTCTACTTCATGAACATCTGGTTAGATGATTTGTCTGGAGAGTGGGCTTCAAATCCCCCCTGTGCACCTTCAGATCATTTCCCCAAATTTTAAAATGTAAGCTACTCTGGTGCGGACTTGTCTTCATTTCAACAGTTTCACTTAATGGCATCTACCTAAGTAATCACTGGAACAGGGACTGGAGCCCAGACTGCACAGACAATAATTCTCACATTATGTCTTCAAGTCTAAGAATACAATTATTAACTCAGAATTTTTTTAGAACAGGAAAAAGCTGTTAAAAATTATCTTTAGTCATTGTTTATCTATTTTATTAACCACTTTTTAAATTAAAGGTCCAAAAGCATTCACCCAGTTTTACAACAGTCACAAAGGTTTCAGGACAACTAAAATGTCAGTTTTCACTGAACAAAACTATTCATTTGGAAGACAATACTCAACCTTGTTAAGATTTTATGAATCAGACAAAAGGGAAGAGAAGTCTTGCAAAATAAATGCTATCAGGAGATATCAAGAGCAAAAGACAAGCTATCATGAAGCTTATAAAAGATGAAGTAAAGAACAAACTGACATCAAAAGGAACAGAGATAAAGATGAAAAATAGTAAATTGTATACACTTATGGAGAAAAAAAAAAAAAAAACAAACAAACACAAACAAAACACTACAGAAAGAACACAAATCCAGAGTCAGTAGGGAAAAATTGGAAGAAGAAGCTGAAAGTCAAAAGTCAAAAGGAAGAAGAGTCATCTAAGGTAACAGACAAGAATGAAACACAAAAAGGAATCAGTTGAATCTGAAACAAAATCACATTCTCAGCTGATCCAGGGTTTCAAGTAATCTACTCTGCTACCAGTGTAAAGTGGTTGCAATTGGTAGACTGTACCAAACCAAGTATTTAAAAGGAAAAGCATAAGATGTGAAAGTTTTTTTTGGAAAGACTTATTTTTTACTTTTGGCTTTTCTTATGTTTTTAGTTAAATGAAAGGAGTTACGACAGAAAGTAATTAGGAATACTTAACTATTCAGTAATACTTGATGTCAATATCACCGCTATTGGGTTCAAGCTGGAACATAGGAGGTTCCACTTGAATATGAGGAAAAACTTCTTTACAGTGAGGGTGACAGAACACTGGAACAGGCTGCCCAGAGAGGTTGTGGAGTCTCCTTCTCTGGAGACATTCAAAGCCTGCCTGGATGCATTCCTGTGTGATCTGATCTAGGTGTCCTGCTCCGGCAGGGGGATTGGACTGGATGATCTTTTGAGGTCCCTTCCAATCTCTAACATTCTGTGATTCTGTGATTCTGTGACTAGAGCTAGCTATAAAACTCAAAATGCTCAGTATGAACAGCAATACCTGTGTATGCATGTGACATTTTTGAAATTGACAAAACTTGCTAATATTTTTCTATTTTTATTTACAAATTCTGAACATTTTTGATAAGTGTTTTCTTTCACCAATACAGTTGTTTAAGAAGCACTCACTCCTGCAGCAATCAATAAGCTTCACCACAGACCATGCTTCTGCCTGTTCCCACATAATGAGATAGACAATCACTTTTAAATGACTGGAATACTACATTTAAGAAAAGCCCATTTTTAGTCTGTGCAGTTTATCTCCTCTAAGACAAACTTCCTTTGCAGGAAGCCACATCAATACTCAGATAAATCCAGGCTGCGAATTTGTTACTTTGAGAAAAACCAGTTAACCACTGCCTAAGCAATGGAACAGGTGTCCTTGAAAACTTTATTTGTGACCTCATAATCTAAGTCTCTCACTCACCGGCAGCATTTTTAGGCCATCCATTCATCCATCTGAATATTCTTTCCAAGACATTTTTCTCCTTTGTAGTGATTTTTTTCATGCTATTTGTTATTTACTGCTAAATTTGTTTCTATCTGTTCTACATAAGCTGCTACAAAACAAGATAGAATATGCATTTGATTCCCTGCTGGAACTGAATATATCATTGGGATTCTGCCCACATTAATATTTGCAGATCCTCAAAGTCTCCAGAGGGACTGGTGACCTACTGTGCTATCTTCTGTACAAGTTCTGGAGAGACACAGAGGAGCTGCTCAGCAAAGTTGATAATCACAGACACTCAAAATGAAAAAGGGAAATTGTAGAAATCATGTCAGATATTCAAACTTAATTCATTTTTCCACAATTATTATTCTTGTTTCACCACCATATTCCTTTCCTTGTTAGAAAACTTCTCCTAATTTCCAGCTTAAAATGATTTAATGCTCAATTTATGTCCATTTATTTCCCAAATGTGTCATTTTTTTTAAGGAGTTTTTCCTCCTCTAACCAATTCAGAGAATTCAACATACCCTTACAGAATCTTCTCCATCTTTGTTCCACCAGATGCAAGCCAGGCTTTTCTTATCTCCTTCCATAGCAGCACTGGCTTTCCCTTCTCCTGCTCAGTTTAGCACCTACGCCAATTTCAACCCACCATTCTCAAACAGGACTGGTCATGTTTTTATGCAGTATTCCTAGTTTCTACTGGAGATACATGTGTCCTATACCTAGTTAGAAACAAAGATTAAGTGGTTTTATGGCAACTTAGTGGTCCAGCTAGGAAAAGCATTCAAGCAACCGCAGCTAGCTGACATTGATAATAAGTCTCCCAACAAGATTTTTGAGTAATGAAATGTGTGTCAGTGTACTACAGTTTGACCTCTACAGAACCACTGTAACAAAGATAGTCATGAATCCACTCAACTAAAAATTGCTAATTTTTTTCCTGTGATAATCTTTTATAACACCAATTCAGATATGAAAATAGGCACTAAACTAAGGAACACTAAGATAAATGTTTAATAACATTCCAACTACAGTATCTACCCATTTTTTAAACTCCAAGTATTATATTTCAACATCCTTAATCTACAGGTGAAGAAAAAAGTAATACCAAAGAACCAGATACAGCTCTTAACACAAAGGATACATGCACATGCAAATATATCTTATGTGTTAAGACAGGGATATTTTATAATCAGTTTTTGAAACAAAAACACACTTTAAAGTTGGGTTGAAAGTACCAATATTTGCTAGAACATAATGAGTATCTGCCACTGTTATCTCCTGTTCCAAAGAGCTACTTTAACCATGGAATAATAACATTTAAAAATAATTCAAACTTTTGCTATATAGGAAAGAAAGACCTAGATGAAATGTCTTCCAGCAAAAATCCTTATTAGAATACAAATGGAAATGCAGCATAAAGAGTATATGAATTCAACCCCTGTAACTAATTCTAGTGGCCTACATGTTTTAACATATTTAACTGCACACATGTCTTATATACTGCAAGTTCTGCTGGATGCTGGAACTATGCAAGACTGCTATATTTTAAAAATCAATTTGGTAATTCCAGCAGCCAGTATTAAATAATCATCATAATCCTTACTGGGCAGCCAAGAGAAATTGGATTAGATGAAAGGCAAGTGGACCAGTACATAGCTGTAAATAAATAAACAAGTAAAGCATACCATCTCCATCTTCATACATATCTCTCAAATGACTTCAGCCTTCCAAAGGGCTACAATAAACAGTAACCTCCAGAAGAAAACTCTGAAAATTTAACACTGGAGTAAGCACAGGCAGACTTTTTTTGATCTTCTGAGGTTCTTTTGATATACAACCTTTTTAATTTAAAAGAAGAAAAAACTAGAACAATCTGAAGTCCATAAACCAGGAAGGAATTTCAGATGTTCTCAGCATTATTCCCTTAGATGTTCATAGCAATATTTTCACTAACTTTACTGGTAGATAAATTTTGCATGCTTTTCAAGTGAACCCTTGATTGCCTGCAAGGAACAGAAGCCTTATTATACTGAGGAATCTGTATTGAAGAAACAGATTAATGCATTTCTACAATTTGGCATAGCCCATAGACAGTAAGTTTTACGACGAGCTACTTCTGCTGAAAACTACAAGATTAGATCTGGAGCTGACTGATGCACCAGAATTTATTACAATTACAATTTTAGTGGGTTTATACAGACTGTAAGTCAGTTTTAGATTCCACTGCCTTGTTTTATTCTACACTGCCTCAACTGGACATTAAAGCCAAATTGTTCTCTAAACACAGATGTGTGAGAAAGCAGGAAGATAGAGAAAGCAAGAAAAGAATTACCTGCAGTTCCATTGAAAGATTAAAAACACCGTTTACAACTTTTGGTGGATTAACTAATCTTCATTCCTATAAATGGCTTCATTAATTTGTATATAAAAGTCCATCATAGCAGCCATATTTACATTAAAAATAATAACTTGACGATAATGACTTAAGTGCCTGATTCATGAACAGGCCTGTTTTTCAATGCCAAACCATTCCCTGTTGAGTCCTCTAAGTACAAAGAGACAGGGAGACAAATGTCGCCAGTGAATATCCCCATGGAAGTAAGTAGCCTTCGCACACACACACAAAACTGAGCTTATAAGACCAATGCTGTATTCTTTTTCCAACAGGTAGGAATCAACAACTTTACTGATTTCTCCCTTGACACAGCCAAACTGATACATGTCCCATGACTCTAATTTGCACATGCACAGATCCGAGTTGAATGTACAGTTGCGACCACCTGTACCATCAGCCAGCTGGCTATTTCTCTAAGGAGTAAGAACAACCACTAGAGAACTGCAAACTCTGATCAGATGTGTGCTACCTAACCTAGTGTCTAAGGAGACAAATTTTACACAGACCTAAAATCTGTATGTGCACAAATCTATCCTCTTGTCTATTGTCAATAATTTTCTAATAAGCAACCAAACAAAACAGATATTCTGATGATATTAAATCCCTGCAGGAACTTCAAGATAAGTTCCTGAATCCAGAAAGACTACCTGGTGGAAAAAAAAAAAAAAATAAGAGTATCGGCGCCACAGTAAAAAAAGATCATACTGTGAACTCATATAATAAGACAGCAGAAAATTTGCCTGAATAAAATCTTCCACTTGCACTTATAGCATATCAGACATTAGAGAATCTATCCATATTATGCTGTAAAATTAGCTGAAAATTTTCAGTGCATTAATTACATTGTGGAGCTTGCGACCAGAGATATTAATATATCATAGCTACCTGCTTATTGCTCATTAGAAAGGCAAGAGGAAGGTTCCAATGACAATTTGCCTTACAGAGGGACCTTTGTTTGGAGGCAAAAGAAGTCACAAGTTGTCTGAACTGTGAAGGCTGAGCGTAATGAATCCCATGATTTGTTTTCTGCCTGTTGGAGTATTTACTGATAGTCAAATGCCGCAAGAGAGGGACCCTGACTCAAGCAGAGATGTGTGTGAAGCTCTACTGCAGTAGAAAATACAAGGGGAATTTGGATGTTCTTGTAGAAAGACAGGTCTGTGAGAGTTATTGCTCCCAAAACAGTTTATTTTGCGTTTTCAGGCCAGACACTTCAGATACTACTTTTAAACAATTTTTAAATACTTTTAAAGCATGCATTTGCTCTCAAACTTAAGTGATTATTACTGAAGTTTGGTTTAGAGACTACTTCTAAACATAAGTCTTTGGGAACATTTTTTCCTCCTTCATTGTTTCGCAATTTTCACACACATCAAATGGAACAAATAATGCTATCCTACCTCTTTAGAGCATTTTCCTCATTAAATTAAGGTTGCATAGAACTGCAAAGTTTTAACACAAAAATCCTTGTACATACAGTAAGGCCAAAAGCTTCACTTCCCAGCCCCAGAGCTCCTTTAATCAACCTCACTCATCAGTCATATGCAACTTCAGCATCATTTTTTCCTACTATGAGAAGTAACTCTGAGTAAAACTTGTCTGATAGATGGTGAAACTACCACCAGTCCTGCCAAACTCCGGACTTCAAAGTACTCAGTTTCATTTTGTGTGAGGTAACACACTTTCATTTTTCTGTACAGTAAGACGTACTCCTTCAAAAGTACTAAAGCCCCAGAACTTTAGAGAGGCTTAATTTTTCATACATCTCTCACTCACCACACAAAATCAAAAAAGGAGCTTGTGGTAACCACTGCCCATTTAAACATTCCTCTCAATTACAGCTGTCAAATATTTTTCTCTGACAGACCCCATAACCACCAAAAAATGCAGCAAAACAAAAAACATCCAAGTTCTGATATTTAAACTAAGCATAAAGCATTTGAGGACTGAAAAAACACCTTATTTTAGATCTTACACAGCTCTAATTATTGGGCATTACAACAATTATTTTACTAATAGAAAATTACCACATACTACTCTACTGCAAAGTTACTTTAATCAACATCTAAAGAAGCCAGTCCAAGAAGAAGCCATCACAGAAGACTGCAGGGCCTATTCTCTTTATGACTAATATCAGACTGGATGCTCAAAATCCTCAGACACTTTTGCAAGTTTATACCTATGAGAAAAAGGTAACAGCTGAGAAAGAAATTAGGGACCCTCGTCTTGCAAAATAAAGTAATCCTATTAGCTTTGAAAATGAACGCCTACACTCTTTTTCATCTAAAACCATTTATAGACCTTTTAATGTTAACCTAAAATAGAGAACATATATTACATCATTTTAACCCATTTGGTTCTTATTCAATTTAAAACAAAGAATTACCCAAAATTATAAAGTAATTTTAAAATAATTTAAAGTAATTTTTTTCTGAACTTTCTCTACCATTTTTTAAGTAAAGAATTGCTCTATATCAACCTACAATCACACAACATTTTAGTATGTGACTTATGGGATAACTATTCACACATCTGTGAATGTAACGGTACTTGACTTCTAGCCTTATATTTCATAAGAATAAGAAGTGCTCTGTTGCATCATAATTCACACCCTGTCACATCCATGGTAGACTGAGACAATTCAAATTCAAATACACCAGAAGACTGGGCAAAGAATGACAGCTGAATTGTAACCTTATGAAATGTGTAATGGGAACCATAACTTAGTCTTTTTCTAAGGTGTTCCTAGGACAGACAACATATGGTAAATGGAGAAAGAAGATAAAAGTGGATAGGCACAGCAGGTAAAGAAACAGAAGAAAGATTTATTTACAAGAAGTATGATACTGCAGGCACGGAAAAGCAAACACAATCTTACCCATTATATAGCTCGGACAATAATACAACCAAGACACAAGAAATACAGTATTTTCAACTTCTGTTCTGCATTACTGCTATATCCATCCCCGGAGGTGTTCAAGGCCAGGCTGGATGAGGCTTTGAGCAACCTGGTCTCGCAGGAGGTGTCCCTGCTCATAGCAGGGGGTTTGGAACTAGATGATCCCTAAGGTCCCTTCCAATCCAAACCATTCTATGATTCTATGATAAATACAGTATGCGTCACACGTCCAGACACTGGTCTAACTATACTACTGTCTTCATAGAACATAGGTGCATCCTTTCCTTCCTATCTCCCTCACCTTTTTGAGCAAAGAAAGAACATCTTTTTCTTTAAACAAAACGCAGAGGAATAGTCTGACCAGGTGAACTAACATGTCCATAAATTGAGCAAGCATGAACCATCACAAAGCACAAGAACGCAAAAGCACAATATCAAGCAGGAAGGGAAAAATAGATAGGGATATTTATTACAATCTAATAAATTAAAGCTGTTCTTTATCTAACTGCTGATAAGCTTTGGAGCTCTTCTCCTGTTGATAACCAGCAGAGTTGTTCATATACCTTGTTTACACACACAGCATAATAATCTACATCTGTTACATTTGCATGTGATAGCTGGTTATTGGCATTTGCAAATTCAGCCAGTTGTCTCAACCCATTTGACAATGCACAAGAGTACATGTGCCCATAACAATAGATTTATTTATGGTACTAACACTAAAAAGCAATCTCATCAGAACTTGGAGCAGAGGGCAAGCACTGAAGGTGCTCTATCCCAAAGAGAGTTGATAGTTCACAAATCAATTACATATATTTATCTAATTCTGAAAACCTCCAGATGAGGGGGACCAAATGTCAATATTATCTAGGGTGAGTATTTCTCTGAAATTAAGGATACTAACACACAGTTTTGAAAAACTTGGTCAAGAACAAAACTGCTCAGAAAGCACTGGAAAAATATTACCACAGATTTTTTTTTTTCACAAATCAAAAAAAACCCACAGCTTTTCAGTTTACAGCTGAAAGTTCAGTATGCCAATGAAAATATGACCCACTCAGCCACCTCTCTTCCTTCAAATAAGACACTGCATGTAAATTTAACATAGAACTCCATAGCAAATGCTTTAGGCATTTTTACAGTCCTGTAATTTTGGAAATGTCTAATAAGCATGAGTGGGCTCATACACATGCTCACTTTATCACGACTTGGATATCCCAAGTCAAAAAGAAAGAAACAAGCAACAGCATACGGAAATTTTGAAATAAGCTTTACATATCTTTATATAGGAGAATATTTTCACACTGAGCAATTGTTTATTGCACACATATAATTCATCTCCTCAAATATTATAGTAGACTGTCTTCCTCACTCCTCTTATAATATATGGAACCGATGGATCTTTTCATGTACATGTAAATTTCTACCTAAAATCATGAAGCATACAGGTTTTAATTTAACAATCTGCTTTTTTTCAAAGCTTTCCTCTTCCTCTCTTAGTGTCCTACAGTCCAAAATGCATGTCATCTTTTTAATGCAGTCTCATCAGAAACCATCAAGCCATGACAACAAACCATTACTAACAGCATCAAGAGGCAGAATAAGCAGCAAGGCAGAGCCAGCCAGGAGGTAGCAGCGGACAGGAGGACTGCTGAGGAGAGTATCCAACAACACATGCTCAGCCCACCTTGACCCACTTGGTTGCTTTACTCTATGCACATGATGTATTTGCAATGTCTGCACTCAGCAGCTGTCTCACCAGAAAAAAGGCAGTTGATCTAATGTATTTCTCTGTTCTCCTTAACATACACAGTAACCAGTAACATACCTGCATTGCACAAGCAAACACAGGCAGAATTTGGCCTACTACCATTACCAAAATCAGAAATACCCCCTCACAATATGCTTCTTTATTCCTGTCATCTGTCCTTGTGCAGTCTATCTAACTGAGAGTAGGTCATACTCTTTTACTAAAAAGCTCCATTATGGTGAATAATGTCCTAAATTGCTTTATGTAGGACAATGCAAATGGATCTGTTTGCACACCTGGAGCTATACATGTCAGAGGCCTAGTCTAGTACCTGTTTAAGAAGAAATGTAAGAAACACAGTTCAATAGGTTCGGGATTGGGACTTACTATACGGGGTAATACAGTATGAAATATGGTGAGTGAAGCTTACAAAAATACCACTCTATAAAGCGGTTACTAAATAATGATGTAAATCATACATTTTTATTCCCATTTTCTTAAAGACAAAAAACCAACCTTCTAAGAGAAAGAAATCATTATTGGAAATATCAACACATCAGTTACAACAGCAATAAAATTTCCTTTAATTTCAAGTATTACTTCTTTTCTAAAACCCATCAACCTGGTGTATACCTGTCCTCTGAATAAACAGTACATTTTCACTACATCTCAGAGAGCTGGTCCTACACTGCCTTACATTTTCTTACAGTTTCTTAATGTGCTGTTGAAACTAAAGTGTACTCTCCAGCACAAGGAGTTGGTGAAATTACGGGCATCAGAAAGAGTGCAGGAGAGACTGACCCACTGTATAGCTTTTCACTGAGCAAAATGAAAAGTAAGGATCATTTGTTTCCAAGTAATGAAAGGTGTTGCATATTCAAAAATCATTAAAAAACAAACAAACAAACAAAAAAAAAAAAAACCAACAAAAAAAAAAAACAACCAAAACTTTTCTGCAAACTTTTGGCCTCTCAACTTTTTGTTGACAATTAAGGCACTGAGATTCTTAGCACAAAAAAAAAAAAAAAAAAAACCACCACAACCTTAAGTCTCTATTAACTTCTGAAGTATATGCAATTTTGTTTTGTTACTGCACAAGTTTCACCTTTCCTGTCAGATTCTCAACTTTGTTTCATTCATATTTCCAAAACCCAAAAGGACTGCATCCATTGTTTTACACTGAGAAGTCTTCTGATCGTTACAGTGTCAGCTTTGGTAAACCACAGACTCACAGGCTTTCCCCTTCTGCAGTGGAAGCATGCTGAAGCCTTGGTGGGGAAGGGGAACAGACAGGCAACACAAACCAGTCTCAACTTCTCCACAGTTCTACACACAAAAAAAATCCCTAACTATCATAATAGGATCTCCAACAAAACAAATAATGCATCTTTTTAAAGGTAGATTGTCAGTTTAGAATTGCATCTTCATGTTTTTCCCTGGATAAAAGTGTAAGCTTCTAGTAGTAGTTTTTAATCTCTCTTGTTCATTGTGTTATGCGAATTTTTTTTTAGCTTGTTTTTCTGTTTACTATATATATTCCTCTCTACCCTCAACCTTACCCCTCCCCCTGTCTTATTTCTCTAACACTTTTCCTCCTGGCCCCTATGCAAAAGAAGCAGCTTTTTCCTCCTATAGTAGATATTGTTGTTCAGAGATAAACATGTGTGTCTATAAGACAAGAAAAATAAATGTTTTGGTGAATGAGTTCCATTATCT
The DNA here is from genome assembly GCF_000699245.1 of Pterocles gutturalis. Taxonomy (NCBI): domain Eukaryota; kingdom Metazoa; phylum Chordata; class Aves; order Pterocliformes; family Pteroclidae; genus Pterocles; species Pterocles gutturalis. The sequence goes on along the minus strand of NW_010140676.1, from coordinate 112,856 downwards.
GCCAAATGGCCCTTGAAAGTTAATGAGGAATCTTCAGGCTGGTTCATTCTCCTTAAAAGTAAAAACATCTACAGAATTTTTTATACCTGTTAAAAAATAAATTTGATTTTATGATCTGCATTCTTTTCAGTTCCTTGAATTAAGCTTACAAAAAAATTCATTGCTTCTTTTCCACTGTAGTAAACTGCCACTTTAGCTTTATAAAAATAATGTTTTTATCTTTATTGCATTAAACCACCGTAAGTGATTTCTTTTACATTCTGATGTAGCACAGTAATGAGAGAAAGCATGAGTGTGTAAATCGTCCTTTGGATCAGAAGAAATGTGAGCAATCTTTCAAATAATCACAGACAACTTATTCATATACTCTTCTTTTTCACTAATTAAACATGCTCTACTATGTCTGTACAGACTGACAATGAGACAGTTGCCCATGACCGCGTCAAGACAGATTTTGAATGTCTCCAAGGATGGAAACTCCACAACATCCCCAAGCAACCTGTGCCAGTGCTCAGTCACCCTCACAGTGACAAAGTGTTTCCTGTTGTTCAGATGGAACCTCCTGTGTTTCAGTTTGTGCTGTCACTGGGAGCTACTGAAAAGAGCCTGCCTCTGTCCTCCTTGCACCTTCCCTTTAGGTAATTATTAATAAAATTCCCCCTGAGCCTTCTCTTCCCCAGGCTGAACAGTCCCAGCCCTCTCAGCCTTTCCTCATGTGAGATGCTCCAATGACTCAACCATCTTCATGGCCCTTTGCAGGAGACTCTCCAGTAGGTCCATGTCTCTCTTGTACTGGGGGAGCCCAGAACCGGACCCAGCACTCCAGGTGCGACCTCACTAGGGCTGAGCAGAGGGGAAGGATCACCACCCTCAGCCCGCTGGCAACACTCCTCCTCATGCAGCCCAGGACACCATTCACTCTCCAAGGGCACGTTGCTGGCTCATGTCCAAGTTGGTGTCCAGAGTTAAACCCAGACTCTGGCATTTTGCTTTCTTTGGCCAGTTTCCAAATCTCATCCTCAGGCAGCAAATGTGAAATCCAACTACAAAGATTCATTTTGCTCATCATAAGGGATCTCTTTTTTTTTTTTTGTTGTTTTCAGGCTTCTGTCTCCTCCCTACTTGTGCAAAATGTAACAAGAATACAAGAATGCCCTTCCTGGGCCATTGCACAAAGCAATCTAGTCCCATGCCCTATCCCAGCAGCACCTAGGACCAAAAACTGCAAGAAAAGCATAGAAAGCAAGTATCTAGCACACAGTGATATATATTCCTGCACGTACTCTCTCAACTTCCAGCAACATGGTTCTTGTAAGTCAGAGGTGACATCTTAGGGTTAATGTTGTCTTATACAATGTCTTCTTATACAATATCTTCTTATACAAAATATTTCTGTATCTTTACGACTCTCCCTTTGCATCTTTTACATACTCCATTTCTTTTTCCTCTTTTCATTCTCTCCTTCCTTTTTCCCCCATCATCATTCTACTCCTTTTTCCCTAGATCACTAACAATGACATATCTGCAGCAGCTTCACTCCTGCCTCCTTTACTACATCTCTCTTTGGACAAAGCCCTTTCTTCTACTTCACACAGCCCATGGTGCCCCATGTTCTACAATTAAGGGGAGCAAGAGCATCAGCACTTTTTACCCATTTACTTAAAAGGAACTGTAATTTTATGCCAGCTGTCATGCCTCTTGACAGGCTCTACTGCGATAGACCTGTCCACTATTTGTTTGTAAATGTGAATGTGTGAAAGTTTTAATAGGCTTCAGAGCCATTTCAACATCTCTAGTTCAGCCAAATGGATTTCCATATTTTTTAACTTCATCTCTTTAGTAAAACAGATAGCAGCATGTACAGTTCAATCACTCTTTCAACAAAAAAAGGTGGGGCAAAACCACATTTCTAATAACTTTTAAGAAGCTTTTGCCTCCCTTTTTGCTCATAGTCCTGTTCTAGCAATAATTTATCAAGTTTTCCTTAGGATTTAGCTCAAATTTTTCCTCACACTCAAATTAAATATGCAATTTTTAACAAAGAAACACAGAATTTACTAGCATAAATATTTAAAATCCCTTCTTTCATGAAAGGGCAGTTGTAACTTTAACAAGGACTACTGTCTTTCTGTTATACTTTCCTTTCTTTCATAATTTAAATGTGAATGCAAATGAACTTCATTGCTAGCAGAACAGTACCTTCCCTAAAGTTGTAAAGTTTCTGTCATGCTCAAACATCCACAAATACTTTCCCAAAATATGTGACTGTACTAAGAACAAGGTGAATTTCAGTAACAAGATAAAATTACCCATTTAAACAAAAGTATTTCATTCTGCTTCATTACACAGACACACCATGTTATTATGCATTAAATGTTCAGCTGATTATCACAATGTAAAAGGGAGACTATCCTATGGTTACAAGCCATACAAAAGGGCATGGCAAACCCGCAGTATTTACATATGGGTTTGTCCAATACACTGTATGGGTGTTATCTTAGCGCATTCAAAGGAGCATTACTGCAAAAGATGACTCATTCTTGCATCAAATGAGGTAATAAGCTTGTAAATGGTTGTTTTTCCAAAGCTAGAATTAGCTCAAACTTATGCATGCATGACTTATTCTTTCATCACTAAATTATGACAGTATTTGTATGTAAAGTACAGCTATAATCATTAGAGTGTAATAGTCTAATGTGGAAAAGCTTTCAGGAACAAGGTATTATTTAGACTGAGTCAGTGATATCTGTAATTTTTTGTGTTTAAAAAACCCACAAAGTTATTCTAGGACTACATCCTGGATGTTGCTGCAAATTCTGTTGAATGAATGATAGGAGGATTTACTACATACAAATAAATATGTTTTGTACCTGAAGACTCTTACATCATCCAGCTGAATGTCCTACAACTGGAGAACATTTTATTCCCCTTAAACTGAACATAAACATGCTGTAAATCATTAAGATCTACATACCTAGCTTTTAATTAAATCTAAGTTCAGCTCTGGATCTTTGACTAACAAGCAAAAAAGTCTGTAGCATAGACTTAGAATAGGATGTAGTTTGCAGAGAAAGCTCTAACCTAAAATTTACCATACATACCTTCAGAGGAAACTCTCACCTCTCACTAGCTTCACTGGGTGTTGAAGTTTTTCATTCATTTTGGCACTGAAGTGTTTCGTATGAAGTGTTTTGAAGTGTTTTGTGAGATCTACCATCTCATGTGGTTAGTCCTCTGATAAATCTAGCACTCTTCTATGTTTTGAAAAAAGCCTGAAAACAACCACCAAAAGTCAGAATACAATTTTTTTGTACTCAATCTAAGATGAAATTCAATAGATGATTAATACACTCCAAAGATTTCAAGGAGTAATGTGTCACACTGAAGTCATCCTTAAGTACACCTCTCTCAAATCAGCTGTGATTCTCTCAAAATTCAGAATGAAACACAACTTCATTACAAAAAAAGAAAAAAAGGAAACCCCCCTTCTGAATATGTAATTTTCATTTCTATCTGAATGGCTGACATTCAATCACATACGTTACACAGATTTTTAAATTGAAAATACTTAGTTCTGGCTTGAATCCCATGGTGTTTATTCTGTCATTGATGGAAGGCCAACAAATGCCCTGACTTTATGCTTTTTGATAGAGACAAAAGTTACTATGCATCTGCTTCAGCTATGCAATTTTGTGTAGAAAGAACATGAAATACATTACTCCCAGACTATTCCCGTTATATCCAGTGACGTATACCAGGTGTTGTTCTCCAGGTTTTAAAAAATTCAATGTCTGCATCTTATTATTTCCATAACTAAATCTCCTCAGGACTTTACTTCAAATGGATAAAAATAGCTCGGAAAGACCAAAAGCAGAAGTGTATTGGGTCTGGCTGAGACGGAGTTAATTTTCTCCATAGCAGCCCTCATCATGCTGTATGTTGTACTGGTAGCTAGAAAGGTGTTGATAGCACCAGTGTTTTGGCCTCTGCTGAGCAGTGCTCCCACAGCATCAAGGCTGTCTCTCCAGCACTTTCCCCCCAGTAGGCTGGGGGTGGGCAAGACCTTGGGAGGGCACTGTCGGGGTTTGTGGCTGAGACGGAGTTAATTTTCTCCATAGCAGCCCTCATCATGCTGTATGTTGTACTGGTAGCTAGAAAGGTGTTGATAGCACCAGTGTTTTGGCCTCTGCTGAGCAGTGCTCCCACAGCATCAAGGCTGTCTCTCCAGCACTTTCCCCCCAGTAGGCTGGGGGTGGGCAAGACCTTGGGAGGGCACTGTCGGGGTTTGAAAGCCACCACACAGCCTCTTGCTAAAAACCTTGTGGGCTGAGGCAAGGACAGGGAGGGTTCACTCACCACTTATGGTCACAGGCAAGAAACTGGACATCAGTTTCCTGTACTGCAGTCTCAATGCCTGCAAAAACTCACCAGGAGCCACCAGCAAAGGCAAGACATAACTGACCAGCTCTTCCTCTCAAAGCAGCGGCATCCCCATTCTTTCTCCCAGTGCCACAACCACCGAATGTCAGTCCCATTCCCAAACCAGCCTGCCCTGCAATGCCAGACGGAAATCCCAACCTCCTTCACCTGCACAGAAGCCAAAGGAAATTTGCTCTCATCCTTGTCTCCTCAGCATTCACGGCCTCATACATTTTTCATATGCTCCTGTGCTTTCATGAAGGCGCTGCCTCTGTCACTGCCTTACGCTGCCTGCCTCGGAAAACTGCAGAGCTATTCCATCTAAACACAAACAAGCTTCAGCAGATCTGTTCTGTGGCACCTGTATCACTGTTATCAGACTGCTATCCCTGTTATGTGACAGATGCAATTCACAAATACAAGCAGAAAACGTTCACATCATCCTGTTGTTGGATTTGTTCCTGACTTTTCAGTCAGGGTTTTTGTCATACTGAAATCTCTTCTTCTGTGTAGCCAAGCATAAGGATAGATTTCAGCATGTTGGACACAAACCTGTTATATAACAATATCCAACATAGCTAATTCCCTTATTTCTGCACACATGCCTATTAAGCATGTACATTAACAATACTAATTAACTAACTACTGGACTTGTTTGGCTGGGGCATCAGACCAGCCCTATATATCAGACAAGACTCACTCTGAAATAGTAGCCACTATCAACATCACTGCTCTAGAAACAGAAAGAAAAATCTGTCTGCAAGAAATATCAATACAAAGCTGAGCTAATCTATGTTAGCGTTTCATTCAGAGTACTAGTGTAAAGTTGAAACAAATCCCTTGCTGTTCCCACTTATCGTGCATTGGTTCAGCATGCTGGATGGATTGGCTGAGCACAGTTTAGATTCTCTCTACATCAAATCAAACTGGAAGCTCTGTTTCAAGAGTACACAAACCACTATCTGTTCCCTAATACTGAATCACGTACAACATGATCGCAGGTGTCATGGGGACATTCAGTCCAGAAGATGAGATAAAATCTAGTCCACAGAAAAACCCTAAATAGTGTACACCATAGATGCAGGGACCTCAGCTTCAGTTTACTGATTCTCTCCTACTGTACAGAATTACATGCTGATGTAGACACAACCAAAGTCTCCTAACCCTCTGGACAATAGCCTGATGACTCCAAGCCCAGCAATATGGCTATCAAAGAGTAGCCATACAAAACCCAGACAAAGATCTGTGTAATCCTGTAGTCAGACTCCAGCAATGGTCAGCAGAAGATGCCTAGGAAAGAGTTTGGGAGCAAAGAAAGCAAGCAGGCATTGCTATTTCCTGTGAATACTTTACAATTTGCATCTCAGTGAAGTCTTGAGCCAGAAGCACTGTGTCTGTCAGCATAGGAAGAATTATTGTATATTCCTTCTTATAGGAAATTATGTATTTGTTTTTCATAAATTCTAAATATCCACAAGGGGTTGTACAAGTTACTTCCAAGCTATATGTAAATTAAACAATGACTACCCTTGGTTTGTTATGCATCATCTGACACTCCCTGTCCTTTTTGTGGGAAGCTGTTTTACCTCTCTATAACCTTTATGATATTATTAACCGTTAATATTTAGGTTCTTTAATTTTCTTCAAGAAAGAGATAGCTGGAATTTTTCAAAGCACTGAGCAACACCACAATAAAGAAAAAGGAAACACAGAACTGTGAGATACCCAACCTGACACAGATGCTTTCGGTTTCCAAACACTTCCTGGGTGTGAGAATGAATTTTCTGCCATCGGTAAAAGCTGTTATACTGCCCTGTTTTATATCACCAATGCAGATTTTACTTCTCGGTTTCCCAGTCACAAGACAGAATACAGTATTTCCCAGCTTCAGGTGGAATCCATTGTCATTCACAGAGTGATGTTAACCTGCCACGTGGAGGTAAAACTCCCAGCTCTATCTGCAGATACCTTTACATTTTTTTGTGTTCTGCTATGAGTCCTAATGTATTGACTTCATGATGGCTCTCAGACTGGTCTGGTTTAGGATGATTTTGAAGTGTGTTGGATCAGGCAAAAAAAATAGGAATGTAGGCAGAAGGAAGTGAGCATAACATTTATTTGCAGTTTACACGCAAATTCATTTAATACTTCTAAAATCTCTTCTTTGCTCTGCTTGTTTTTTCACGTCCTAGAGATGACGTACATCGTCAAGAAATGTTGTTGCTTTTATCTGATTTCCTCCCCAAATCATTAATAAAGATATCGAACATGAATATCCTCATACTTATCTCAAGGGAACCCACATTGCATATTGTTGCTTTTGCTTTTACTTCAGTGAGAGGTGTAAGCAGACTACTCAGTTTAAATCTGTTTTTACCTATCCAACATCAGGCACTCTTGCTCCTTTGGCCTGACAGGCTATAATTTTTATTAGTAGCTCCTCAACCATTACTCAAGGTCTGGCAATGACTGTGAGGCTGTGGAATGCTGTGTAGACTGAGGGTCAAATTCTAGCTGGAATATATACAAGAACTCTGCTCTACACTCAATGCGTACAGAATACAGTTCTCTCTTCACTAAAGTGGTGTTTGAACACAGTTATGGAATGTGTGGTCTTTTTTTTTTCCCCTCAGAGTTGAAGTTATTTTTTTAATTTATTTGGCCTTGAAATTAGTAAACTTTAGGACACTGGGAAAAGGGGAAGTCTCTCCAACACATACCCATCTGGTAACTGGTATATTGTAAAAATAACATCAGCCAGCTATAATTAGATCTGTATAAACCTGGAAGTCCTCAAAAGTTCTGAGAGGTTTGAGGGCTGTGGGGTTAAGGCTTGTTTATTACTTACCAAACAAGGAGGTATGCTTCCACAGAAGTAAGTCTCTAATGAAGATTAAATTGTTGAAGAGAAGATTACTGGCATATTATGTTTAAAATATCAAAAAGTAATTTCTATATTCAAAGAGAGCCAGTGACAATATCTGGAAATGATCCAATGTTTTCAAAGAAATAAAGCTTCTTCCAGGGTCTAAAGAAGCCTTTGTCAGGTTTTAGTTCTGAAAATTGACATGTTAAGACATTTGAATCCAGTGACTTTCTTCTGCTTCATCAATTTCACCTTAATCTCTTAGACAGATCTGGTCAAAAAAGTTTTATCCCTTGACACTGTCTTCTGTTTCTCCCTCTGCAGCACTTCCAGGATTCAAATAAACCATAAGAGGACTTTGCGAAGTCATACTGCAATTTATCTAGCAGTTACCTAGGTAGCTGCATGACCCTAATGCACTAATGCATCACACTCTTACAGCCTCTGAGGGTGATAGCAAAGTGTTCACTCTGCATGAGAGAGGACCAGAGAAACCAGGTGCAAGGCAGTAGACAGAAAGAACGCAGCATTTTTCCCACACCTCTAGTTAAACCAAATAGCAAAGTAAAAGAAAATAATATAAAAAAAATAAAATTAATTATTTACAAAAACCACCGTTAAACCAACGGAAATGAACAGAGACAGCTGAGTCCAATTTCTGAAGTCATCTTCAGTGACCAAAATTAATGGGTGCAAAGGCACTCACTGCTCTTTACATGTGTGCAGTGACATATCTTTCTTGATAACAGGTTAAAACAAACTCTCAGAATACAAACATTTGTGAAATCATTGGGAGAAATTCATGGAAGAAAAGTTAGGTCCTCAATGCAAGGCAGTCATGGAATAAATGCACTCAGACAATGCTACCTTGCAGAAAACCTGAATTTAAATATTTACATATTATGATAAAGAACTCTTTCAAGTTGGTTGGGACAGAATTAACTTTCTTCATAGCAGCTAGTGTGAGGCTATGTTTTGGATTGGTGCTGAGGAGAAGGCTGATAACAAACTGATGTTCATAGTTGCTGCCAGAACAGTCAAGGACTTCTCAGCTCCTCTGTTGTGACAGTGTCTGCAAGTGCAGGAGGAGCTGGGAAGGAGCACAGCCCCAAGTTACTATTGAGACCCAAATTGGCCAATGGTCTATTCCATATCATGCATGTCATGCGCAGTATATAGATGAGGATCTGTACAGAAGTCCACTCTGGCTCTGGGTCATCTCTCTCTGGGTGGTCCCTCTCTCGGGGTCATCTCTTGATCTCGGACACTTCAGCTTTTATTTCCTTTCCAGGACTATGGTTTTGGGACTCTCCCTGCTCCAGGATCGTTAATCAGGAACAGGCTGAGCCTTGATCATTGAGTGGTGAGCAGTATCACTGTGTAACCACTCATTTGTCTATGTGTATATATTGCTCTTATTATTATAACCATTATTATAATTATTATTTTAAATTTTATTGCAGTTTAGTTATTAAATTATTCTTATGTGAACCCATGAGTCCCCTTACCCTTTTAATTCTCTCCCCCATCCCCAGGAGGGGGGAAGCTGAGCGAGTGGCTGTGTGGGGTTTGCTGCTAGCCAAGTGAGTTAAACCATGACACAAGTACTTAGGTCTGTGCCAAAGATCAAAATTCCTATATGAGGCAAGAGTGAGTTCTCACAACATCCAGCAATTTACTTAGTCTGATATCATTTGGTTATTTAGCTATTTATCCTCTATAATCTAGCATTTAATCAACTTCCACATTAAAAAGCTAGCTCAAAGACCAAAAACCAATTCTGCCCTCAAAAGACAACACGTAGAGAAAACACAATCAACTTCACAGATCCAGCCACTACAGTAGGTCTGATGCTTCTGGAAGATGATTTTTCTGTATCTGGTAATCTGGCCCAGATTAGCACTGGTACAGAGCCTGCTGGTCTTGAACAGAGCTAGCAGGAAAGGACAAGAGCCAAAGCCTCGCCTCTTCCCTACCTGTAACGGAGAATCTGACCAGCATATTGGGCACTATGAGAGTGGAGTCCCTACTATTTGTGCTGGCATTCAGCAAAGCTATCCAGGAAATGTCTTGTGCCATACTCAGACTTTGTAGTTTTATATAAATACAGATTACAGTCTGATTCTTATTGGCACTTATTTCGCTCATTGTTATTACTAATTAAGTAAAATCTTACCAAACATAACTAAAAATGTTCTTTTTATTCTACTTGTAGCTGGAGACAGGCTCTATCTTTTGATCTGGGAACATTCAAATGCCATCTATCTGGCAATGCACTTTCAATTACCTTTTGTTCATAGCTTTAGTTCAAGCAGACAAAACGAAAACTACTCCAGCATACTGTTTGGTGGGGAAGTAATAATGGATTCTCAAATGAAAGTAGGGATTCAGAGACTTCAAATCTTAATGTCTTATACAATACTCTCTATAAAAAAATATATTGCTTCTGGAAATGTACTATTTGGAGCTGTGTCCTTCCTAGCAACTAGTTTTAAACAACATAATAATCCTGTAAATAACTGTAAGGTTCTGTTACTATACAGAAACACACCTGTTAAGACTACAAGAACTAAAATTACCAAAATATTGCCCAACTACAACCTCTAGCTTTCCATAACCACCACTGGAAGGCTGGACCAGGCTTGTGAGGCGATACAATTAAAACAGACTTACCTAGAAAATAAATTCATTAGGGAGCATATTATCATCAGCTACTGACAACCCCCACTGCTGTACCACCTAGCATAATCTTTACCATTCTACATCATTCTTAAACATAGAAATGCAGAGACAAACCTAACTAATCCAACACATACCACATTTCACTCTCAGGATATTTTCTATTCAGCACACAGAATACTAGCCAGGATAAGATCTTTGAAAAAAAAGATACATGGGAGAATGACATATTTCTTAGGAGTGAAAACAGACCCAGTGGCCAGTTTGGAAACCTTAGACAAGCAAAATCTCCAGTGGTTTCAGTGATGTTTTACTTGCATGAAGACAAAATAGTCTGATCCTAATGTATGTTGAGCACATCTGGTAAGGTGCTGCATGCAGGCAACTACAGTCAGCTCACCTGCCAAAGTCACTCTCCATTCTGATACAGAAAAGGTTGTCTCAGGTCATGGGCATACCTACTTCCAGCTCAGTTAGGGAGTACTTGAACTCATTACTACACTACAGATACAACAAGCTGTTTCAGCATAGCAGCTATAACTACGTAACGCACAGTTCCATGTGGCAGTTGTATTTGCCCAGAAGATTATCATTAATTCTTCACACATTAATTTTGTACTCAATTATCACATCTTATTTGTAGGGTTGAGTCTCTGGATTTATATGTTATTATGCTGTAAGCTTTGAAATAACAGTGATATCATTACCACCTAAATTATATCATCAAATTCTCCCCCATACTTTTACCTTTACTGAGAGCTGTGATATACATTTCAACTGCACTACTTTGGAAAAGCACAACATAAAATGCAAACAGGTTTGAATATAGTTCTAACAGTGCGTGGTATGCAACCTGTAAACTGCTTAGATATGTATGTTTGTGTAATGTCTCTTCAGGCAGGGCTAGGACTCTGAAAGATGGCAAGTCTGACACACAGCACTGTGAGTAAAAACTCAGCTTTGCCAAGAGGAGGAAAGGAAAAAAAAGGAGGGGGTAGTGAAATGACATGCAACTGGTCAGCTCTGGAATGCAAGTGATATCTTTTCCCATCTCAAATTAATTGATTTATTATTAGGAAAATCTGATTAATTGATTTAGAGCTCATACCATATGGTATCAACTCATATTTACATTATTTAATGCACATTATTAAAGCTACCTGCTAGCTTTTAATAGCAGTGTTTTATTTTAACACAAACCATGAAAAACAGTTGCACAAGGAACAAAAAATACTTTTTATAAATTGTACAGAAATGTTATAACCTAATTTTAATAATAAACCAGGACACGTTGCTCTGTGTCCTCAAGAGACCACAGCAATGCTCAGTGTACTTATGTCAACCTGTAAGCAATGTTGGAAGACAACCGCTGCTGCAAATAATTTTTTCCTCACCGTGCCATCAGTCTGACTACATATTCCACAACTGCAAATGTTCCCAGATATCTGATGTTAATCTACCATGCACCTCAGAGAGACTTTAAAGAGATCAGTACCTACCTCCTCAGTAGATCAATATCTTCAAAGCACTGCCGTCATTTAATATACTTAAATTGCTTGGTATCAGAAGTAACAGTAAATTTAACTTCCTTGAGAAGGAATAGACTTTTTTTTTGTTTAATGACACTTGTCACACAGCAGAGAGCAGGGATTAGTGCAAGTAGCAGCCAAGGTACAATCCTAAGGGTTTAAAGAACATTTTTTACATTCAAATGCTTTACAAATCTAATCTAATAAAGTCCCCTGCATGGAAGAAAGGAGGCGGCATTACAGATACATAGAAAAAGTCAAGAACTGTAAGGCAAACAGATTAAATTATATCATAGACACTAGATTAGGACTGTGAGACAATACTACTGATTTCCAGTGCTGTAGTCTACTACTATTTTTCAGTTGGTGGTTTGCAGAATCTGGGGGCTGCTCTACGGACAAATTCTGACTAATCCATCCAAACAGACAAAGAAAAACTGGTTAATTAATACTATCCAGCAATGTGGGCAGTTGACCAGCTTCCTTGAAAAAGGTACAACAACACAGAATGAAAACAAAAGGTTTGCTCTCATGTTTTGAAACCTAACAGTAGCTTTTTTCTATAACAAAAACCTTAAAGAAACACATGCTTATCTACAGAATTAATTACCCTGTATTTTTTTAAAAAGTTATGTGCTCAAACCTAGCAACCTACATGTTCTAATCACTGCTTACATGACAATATAGCATTTGTGGTGACATTCTAAATACACCACCATAGTAGTGCAAAACCCCTGACACAGAATTTACAGTAATTACCATTTATCAGTGAAATCTCAGGTCAGTTATATGAGCTGGAGACTAACTTATTCTCATTGTCTGGGTTCAGATTTTCCTATTCCCTTTTTCAAAGTTGAGTATCATAAAACACCAAATTTACTTTGAAATATTCTGGTTCATATAATTAACTCTCTGACTAGATTAATATACAGTAATCACTGGTATAGACCACAACAAAGGTGTAATTGAACTGTAATTGCCAAGTGTTATATTGTAATTACAGTCAACAAGTGATAAGGTAAAATTATTAAATTAAAATATTAGGTGCTTGTGTGTAGAAGGTGGTATTACTACTTTCTGGAGAAAGTGCTACTATATCTCTGTCACTAAACTTAATTTTTCCAGAAGTACCCTTTTTCCAGAGAGAGTCTTCAGTCTTTTTTGCATCCTGGTTTCATTGTTGCCCATAAAAACAGCCAAACAGCAGTGACAAGAATTATCAGAACTGACACGTAGATTTTTTTAAGACTGTAATTCCAACTCATACATGATAAAAGTTGGGATGAAGGATATTTGCAGTGTTACTGGAAGAGGAGGTGGTCTAGAGTGAGAGTTTATAGGGAACGGAACAACTGCCTATGTGACAGGATCAAGCATCCAAGATTTCAGAAGGAAGTCAGTGACGGCCTAATTATACAAGCAACTGGTCAAAAACGGTCAATGCAGGAGGGGGCGAAACAGCCCCACATCCTTCATTGTTTGTAGGTAATCAAAGTACTGTAATCTAGGGGCAAATTAGTACAAGTTTTCAGGAAGTCTGCTTTCCATTTTCATGGTGATAGCAATGGCACTAGCATAGTACAGGCTCCATCTAGTTCTGCTTTCTATTGTGATGCCCTGGTTCAACAAATTAAACAAATAATAGCATGCAAGTATCCAAATTCCTCCTCTTGATGAGCTGCTCACAATCTACAGAACAAATGCAGAATGCAAATATGCAGTAATTCTGTCCGATACCACACATCAAATATCATATAGAGCAGTTATCTTCATTCGCCATTCAGCCAAGACCAGTCATGACTAGTGCAATCTGTAATCTCTGTAGAGTAAATCTTCAGAAAAAAATCTAGTTGACTATAAAAACCCCTTCTCTTCTACAGCAAATCATGAGTTTCTATTTTTTTTTCTGCCTGATAATTAACTTCTTTGAGTCATCTAATTAATCTAAAAATAGGTACAGCTACATGATTAATCAGTGCACATTAAATACAAATAATCTTCTTATAAAGGAGTACTCTAATCTAGATATAATGAGTTACTTGTTATGACTACATAAAATTAATATAGTCTGAAACAATATACATTTTCAGTTATACAGTATGACAATATGCGTTTAAATTCTTTTGACCTATTTTAAGCAGGTGGGTTTCTTGTTTGCGCATATGTGGCTCCAATTTAGTTTCTTTTCCAAAGCACAGTTACTTTTCACAGATTTTCTTCATGCTTTTCTACTTATTTAGCTAACAGAACATAGGTCTATTCTGTGAGAATCAGTCCTGCAGTCTTGTCCTGAGCATGTTCCGGACCACTCTCCCAGAGGATGGGCCACGAAGATGATCAGAGGGCTGGAGCACCACCTCCCATACGAGGACAGGCTGAGAGGTTCAGCCTAGAGAAAAGAAGGCTCCGGGGAGACCTTCTAGCAGCCTTCCAGTACTTAAAGGGGGCTTACAGGAAAGATGGGGCGGGACTCATTATCAGGGAGCGTAGTGAAAGGATCAAGCATAATGGCTTTAAACTAAAAGAGAGTAGATTTAGATCAGATATTAGGAGGAGGTTTTTTACCGTGAGGGTGGTGTGTCACAGAAAGAGGTTGCACAGAGAAGTTGTGGATGCCCCACCCCTGGAGGTGTTCAAGGCCAGGCTGGATGAGGCTTTGAGCAACCTGGTCTAGTGGGAGGTGTCCCTGCCCATGGCAGGGGGGGTGGAACTAGACAATCTTTAAGGTTCCTTTCCAACCCAAACCATTTTATGATTCTATGATTCTATGCTTGGAGCCATTGAGATTAACTAGGAGGTATTAAATATAACTTTTGTAGGCCACGCCTTTCAGCCCGGACTACTAAATTTTGTAAAACTCCTGATCTACTCTATCATTATAGATGGACCACAGCTATAACAATGATTCATTAAGAGCAATTAAATAACAGAGATTTACTGCTCACTAAGCATATTACTTCTTTGTCTACAGTTCTATGATTCTATGTTGAATCTTCCACCCTTTTATCTAGCTTACCTATTTCAACTGTCAGTTGGGGAGGTAGGATGATTTCATTACAAATATTTTTGTATCACAACCATGCATGAAGAGCTAGAGACTTCTCTGGATCCCAGATACTAACACAGCAAACATAACTAGTAAGAACAACACTGTTCATGTGCCTGATTTAGTGTCTGTTGCTAAATAGATGACTGCAGAGTTGGTTTCCAAACATCTGCACCCTATACTGTATCTTACTGTACTGATTCTGGCTTTGTATATAAAGGATACATTGCACATACAGTATGGGATGTGTGAGGAAATACACTAAGCTGGAGCCCAAGATTAAGACTTTTTTTTTTACTTTTATCTATTTCCCATGCCAAAAAGTTCATATTTTTTTTTCCAAAACCAATGTAACCGAAATACGGAATTCATAAAGCATCTCTTTGGTCACCAACAGCATCATGTTGGTAACCTCCATCTCAGGATAGGAGCAAATATTATGGATTTTAATTTTAAATACACAAGATATTTTTATGCCACAGCTTCCCATAGTTAATTCCTCAGACCAGAAGAATGGTTTTTTACTTAGACTGAAGAGCCCTTTTAACTTGAATTATTTTAACTAGCAAGACATCTTCTCTTATGCTTAAATAACCATCTACTTTGCTTGGGATTAATCTAATATAGGTGTGGACATCTGATTAGCCAATGAATATTTAATTAATCTGATCCTCCTTGTAAACCAGTCTTCCAGTTCTCCCTAATCTAAGTATAATTAGCTATGGATTACAATTAGATCAAATCAACACATCTTTAAGAAATATACATAATAAATTATGTTATAGGAAAATATCTGATAATATTAACTTTAATTGGGTGGATATGCTGATTTCATGTGTGTGGCTGTGTTTTAATTTCTTTTGAAAACAAAGACAGTGGTTATGTAAATCATCACTTTGAGTTCTGGAGTCTGACAGCTTCTGATATTTGATATGAGAAGTATATATAGGGCAATTTCAGACATAAAAATATTCTTGCAAAAATGCTTTATGAATTCACTTCAGGAGTGAATCTACAAATTCAGATCTGCTGTCAGTTACACTGCTGTTATCTGCATGCCAGGAACTGTTTCTAGCCACTGGACAGAGACTGCCACCCAACTTAATACAAAATCCCTTCAGTCTCACTTCAGAAAAAGACCTAGGAGTGAAAGGTTTTCTATTTTTTTCTCTGAGACATCAAGTTCACACTGCTGAGGGGTTTTTTTTTCAAGAATATTGGAGCTCTATTTTGCTCTAAACATTCATTAAATGTTAAAATAATGTATTTCCAATAAATATTTTTCAAAACTATATTAGATGGAATAAAACTCTGAGACTGTCTTCTGTTGTTGGTTTGCATTTTCCCCCCCCAAAGATCTTCAAATGACAAAGAATATTTTACATTCTCATAAGCCTACAGGTACAACTTAAGTAATACATGGACATTATATCACACAAGCTGACAAAACTTCTATTGTTCTCTGGCATCATAGCTTATTAAACTTTTATTGCTTCCTACACCACATATACAAAAGTTCTGAAAGCCCCAGAGAAAAAGACACCTTCTAACATTATTACCTTAGTCTTTACTGACCAGAAAAGCTTGCACTTGCTCCTTTAAACACCATATTTCTTTCCACTTGATTTTCAAACCCTAGCAATAAAATGCTTATCACAATAAATAAAGAACAAAAAGAAGGAATTCTAATCATGGAAGTAATAAGTAAAGAGGCTATCACATGATTAAGAGCAACAGAATGTCCAAACCTCTGTATGCAATCCCCAAAGTCATTGCTCATGGGAGTGAAGTAAAACACATCTTAACTTCAACAAACAAGCCTTTTCAGACCTTTAAACGAAAGAAATGCAACTACCTTTACATACATATATTTATCTATGCATACAATTGTTGGAGTTCTGTCCTGAGACAGCTAAAACCCAAACAGAAGATTTTCTTTGGTTTTGTCCCTAAAAATACTATAATGCTATATTAAACTACAACTCCTTCCAAGTCAAATGTAATTGTGCAAATCCCTTAAAGAACCAGATCTGTATAATCCCTTTGCTTCTCCTTTCTGTTCTGTCTTACCTTTCTGAGGTCAAAGACCAGCTGAGTCTCCCATTGTCATCTCAGCTCCACAAACACCTTCCTTATGATCTGATTCTTATAAGCAGATATTCTTCCATTTTGCTGCTACCCAATTCCACACCAATATCCATCTCTATTTTAATGACCCATGTGGTGTGTTTCTCCTTTTTTTTTTATCAGAATATTACGAGATTTCTCTCTTCCTCATCAGGAGCCAGGCCTTGGAAAAGCAGTGTGATAAGAAGGAAGGCTCTACCATTAATCACTTTGTCTTCTTTCTCCTCCTATTCCTTCTCTGTGGAAGACATGCCACTTCAGGTGGTACCATCATAGATGCCACTGCAACAATAAGTTATTGTAAACATGACTTAAGTCAACAAGTTCTTTAATGAACAAAAATCTTGAGTTACCTCTTATGGAGAGCTCATCAGTGATGATAAATTGATTAAGCTAACAAAGTATATAAAGGTTACACCCCCATACATCACGTTGCTTATTCCATTTTTATAGATTTCCTGAAATTAACACTCCAGTGTAGTTTTAAATCACAGTAGTAAACTGAGATAGTAAGGGGAACCCATTTAAAGAAATACAGAATCATAGGATCACAGAATGGCCTGGGTTGAAAAGGACCTTAAAGATCACTTAGTTTCAACCCCCCTGCTCTGGGCAGGGTTGCCAACCACTAGAGCAGCCTGCCCAGGGCCCCATCCGGCCTGGCCTTGAACCCCTTCAGGGATGGGGCATCCACAACTTCCCTGGGCAACCTGTTACAGTGTGCCACCACCCTCACAGTGAAAAATTTCTGCCTAATATCCAACCTAAATCTCCCCTCTCTTAGTTTAAAACCATTCCCCCTTGTCCTGTCACTATCAACCCCTGTATACAGTCGTTCCCCCTCCTGTTTATAGGCTCCCTTCAAGTACTGGAAGGCCGCAATGAGGTCTCCCCGGAGCCTTCTCTTCTCCAAGCTAAACAAGCCCAGTTCCCTCAACCTTTCCTCATAGGAGAGGTGCTCCAGCCCTCTGATCATCTTTGTGGCCTTCCTCTGGACCCCTTCCAAGAGCTCCACGTCTTTCTTGTGCTGGGGGCCCCAGGCCTGGACACAGTACTGCAGATGGGGCCTCACAAGAGCAGAGCAGAGGGGCACAATCACCTCCCTCTCCCTGCTGGCCAAATCTGTCTTTATGGTGAGTGGGTTCTATTTGGGGGAGGGATTTAACCATTTCCATATAAAGATCTAGCAGATAAAGTCAAGATGAGGTACCTCTTACAATTGCAAGTATAATAATGCCATAAAGTAGACTCAAAAAGGCTGGATTTTATTCTTTGACGTATGATTGAAAAGTAATTCTAGCTGAAATGCAAATATGCAGCAACATACATAGCAGTATTTATGAATGATGATGCCAATAGAACTTTTAATCTGGAAAAAATGTACAGTATAACCAAAAGCTGGAATGCACGATAATTTCCAGTCCACAGTTTGCAAAGGATACTCTAAGTCTTTCAAAAGACAGAATGAAATCCTCTATAGTTTAATGACAGGCAAGTCTCTCACCTAGAAATAATTTATGAATTCTCAATCATTCACACGGAATTTCTATTTTCTGTAATATTTATCTCTCTAAAGAGACGTTACATTCCTCATATTACAGTGGAATCTCAGAATCAACACTGATGCCTTGAAAATAAGTTGGCTTATCTATCAATAAACTGACCATCACCACTAAGAATGACAATCACACTTGATCTAAGATGAATCCTAAATTAACTAATTTAATTCTGGATGTAAAGATCAGGAATTCATAACAATTTTCTTTGGGCAGCCAATAAGCAGGTTAATGTCTCTGATGCAGAGATAGCAGTTTCATAAGCAGCACAACATCAGAAACATAAAGTCTTTTCATTATTTTGTTCTCTGACTGTGGTTGAAATAACAATGTCCTGCAATGTAGAGAGACACAAATCTCAGGAGAGTGGCCTCTGTCATCCTAAAAATAAGTAGCTGTACTGGGGACATGAAGCTGAAAGTGCCCAGACCATATGCAGACCATAGCAACACCCGTCACATACAGTTGTAAAGACAGCTAAAAGAAAGGTGATGTAAATTTCAGCTACCTATGTACAAACATTGAAGAGAAAAAAAAAATACAGGAATATAATTATCACACCAGAGCCAGCTCACTGAATTTCTGCTGGTCACTCTTCTGCTTGAAAAAATAATTACAGCCAAAGAGAGACAGGAACTCAAGATCACATGAAATTTATACATAAGCAAAATAAGCAGCAGCTAGTAGTTCTTCAGACACCATATAAAAAAGACATCTCAAAACATATTAAAAATACATGAACATGATTGTGCAATGCTCAACAGCAGCAGAACAATTATAAAGTTGAAGTTTTATAGTGCTTCACAGAAATTTTCCCAGAAAATTAAGTCTGAAGTTTAGCCTTGGTAACTTCACTATATGAACTGTGCACTTGTAATTAGGGTATGGAAATAATGAACCAAGGCTTCAAATCACTGGTATCGAAAATTCCAGAAAACCTCAATAAATCACTTGCAAAGCATTCTGTACACAGTTTACTTAATAAATATTTTTCTAACTGGGCAATAAAACCAGGAAGAGAGCTTTACTGAAATCAGAAAGACATATATTTTAAGTTTTCACCACCATAGAAAATTGAATTAATATAGTCTAAATACAGTATATGTTCAATTATGATACAAACTAAGGCCTAAAGGCCTTCAAAGTTAAGTATTAAAGGATAAAGGCAGCTTGTGAAAGAGCTGAAATTGAATTTAAGATCATACTATGAATACACTTCTCCTTACTCTTACAACTGCATGAAAGAGCATTTGACAACCAATAAAAATTGCAAGTTCAAAAGAAACAGAATCTAGTTCACAAACAAGGGTTTGATACTCGACAGTCACTGCAAAAAAAAAAAACCAATGCTCCAAAAACAACCAACAGCAGTTTGAGCATCATCCAGGACTGATCTGTATGTTTTGAAATTTTGTGAGGACTAAAGCTTTTTCTTCAATAGCAAAGAGTATCTGAACTCTAGACAAGCTGAGCAAACATATGCAGTTAAACCTGGTGGAATGATGAAGTGGATGAACTACAGCCACATGGAGACCAATAAGAAAAATACGTTTTATTAAGCACTTACTATGTTGAGCCACAAAGAACACTAATTACTCCTGAGTGTATAGTAGTTTGAAGTGAACTGTTTACCCAAAATTACCCAGCATCTGTTGTGTGCCAATGACAATTTTTATCAACTTTCTTAATTGAGAACAGCATCATTGCATGCACCAGACTATTTGAAGCAACACAAAATGATCTTAGCCTTCCTTCTACACATGGCAATATTCTCAAAGCTATGACATATTTAAAAAAACAATGTTCATAGACCTAACAGGAGGTAAGATTTTAATCAAATAGCTTAACCTGATTAAAAATGCATTTATCTACATTACATAGAAATAAGAAACAGTAGATAGCTGAAAATGCATTATCATCATCATCATCATCTTGTAAAGAACATGATAAGTTTAAGCTCTTCTTTTTAGTTTTTGAGGAAGTATCATCCTATTCTGTCATAGCCAGTAGCTGAGTAGTATTCTTGCTTATGGTACAAGAAAGCCCCTATAGGTTAGGACTGTATTTATGCAAACATTGTCATCACTGGGAAATGGAGAGGAATTTGGGGGGTTGTGGAGAAGGGAGGGTGGGGGAATCTCTTCTAATGCTGCACTTCACTGATTAAGGAGGGAAGGAAGAAGGAATACAATCAGTGTGGGGTCCTGAATTTTCAAGGCTCCTAGGAAAAGATCATCTAAATAAAATAATACTAAATAACAAAGCCCAGGACATCAGACAGTCATCTACGCCATTCCCGATGCTTCCCTTTCCTTTACACTGATGAAAAGTTGAGGGAAAGTGAATTTGTGTCACCTAAAGAAGTATCGATCCTTCTCAGTTTTCAATATCCAACCAACTACACAGACCAGCAGATAAGGAGATAGTGAAGTCAGTCTCTAGCAATCTGCTCTCCGTACCTGTTTCACAGAAAAATCCAGAGAGGAAGAGGCCAGCAGCCAGCATTAGAAAACCTTGTGGTAGGATGGAAGCAAAGGAGAAATTTTGTTTCTTTCACATAACCCAGTTGGGCTATGTCAAATTATAAATCAAATAGAGACAAGCGCATGAAGAAATGTGTGCCTGATTTGAATCAAGAAGCAACTGTTCTTAACTACCTGCAATAAATAGAAAAGCAAAAGTAATGGGAATAATAGCAATATTATGACATAACCCAGTAAATTAACAAAGTGCGCATATTCAAAATAATACAAAGAAAATTTTGAAAAATATCTATACTGAAATTTAGAAATTTATAAATAACATTCCAATATTATCTAAAGAAATATTTAATACCTTTTTTTTATCTTTTCCTAAAAACACCATAAAAATCAGCTTTCACTTATTTTATTAAAACTGATGAGATTGAATACAAAAACTATCTATTTTTCTAGTTTTTTAGTTAAGTCTTAACATTCAGTAATTCAAAAGATGCCCTTTCACACACACATATACATGATGGGTTTATATTCAGCCAACCCATTCAAACTGAAGCAGTCCTTTTTCTGTCCTCAAATATTGTAGCAGTAAGCAAAAACTGACAATTTCCTTACACATAAGTATTTATATGTTTCCTCTATATTATGTCTCATTGTTTAAACATACTGATTTTCAAACATTCTTTTATGCTTAATTTTGTTAACCCTGTAGCCAAAGAAGCTAATAAGAGAAAAGAGCCTTATGACTGTATAGAAAAATTAAACCAGCAAACTCCTTTTGGAAAAGGCTTCTAGTTACAATCAAGACTATAGGAAAAATAAATAAAGAACTTGATCAGAAACAAAAAGAACAACTGTAGAAGATATCTGAGACTATATAAGAATACAATTTTGCTGTACTACCTTTTCCATTCATCAAAAAAGCAGAACGCAACAAACTGGATCAGAATGAAGATGTGGCATATTTAGTGTCAGTGAGAGAAATATAACAAAACAGAGGCTCCTCTGTAAGCCAGAAGATAAATTCTATCTTTCATTTTTGATCACAAGCATGTGAGAGGATTTGCTTCAGGTAACTTGTCTGATGAGGGTTAATTACCTCTCTGTATTTGCATTAATGTGTTCCTAGACAGATTTAGTAGTGCTTATACAGCACCACCAGCTCAATCAGCTTGCTCAGAGACATGAAGAAATTGTGTCTAATCAAACCCCTGATGTGCATCATGCATTGCACCTACTGTTTGTTTCCTGGGCTGATTTACAATGAAAACTTAGGAATCATTACTGATGCATAAAAACACTGACACTTGTGTTTACAGCCAACTATCGTCTGCTTAAGTATGCACCAATATTCTCTCTGAACTTTGTTATTTTATGCAGGTCAGAGACTCTCAAAAATGCTGTTTTCTCTATAAGAGGTAACACACAGTACCACTCTAATACCTATGAGTGGGCTGCAGGTTAGAAGGCTGTGTAGCACATACTAAATGGCATCTAAGCTTATAGTGTGAGAATTTTCATGTTTTGTATTTACTGAAATACCTGTTTTACAGGATATCCCTGGAAAAAATGGTATCAGAACACATCTGAACATCTTTACATGGTGCATAAAAAGGAAAATGTTATCAATCAAAAATAAACCATCAAAATTAAGTATTCCAGCAGAAATACATTAGCAATAATGCAAACTGTAGAATTAAGAACTACAAAATACTTTAGCCTGTATTGGTAATAATTCATTAAAAAAAAAATCAAAAGTTTCTAAAAAAGCTAAATACATATCCAGGCAGAAAGCCAAAAACAATGGTCTTATGACAGCTGTATCAATAAACCTACATGCCTCGTGATCTTCAGCAAGTGCAAGATGGTTTCCTTAGATGAATCTTAAAATGGTAACAGGCTGCCCTCTGGAATCCTCTTCACTTCATATTAGCAACTGAATTACAAACACCAAGTTTCAAAGCTACTCCAATCAAACGTTTGGGACAAGCAGCGTATTTACAAGCCCTTTAATATGGTTAAGACCAAAATTGAAGCCTCAGTACACAAAAGATACATTAACATTTTTCTTTCAGCATTTCTTGTTCTGCTCCAGAAGCTGTCCATCTGACATGTCCATTTCCCAAAGGTGGAAAGTTCTACAGAAATCAGGAAAAAAATGTACTGTGAGGAAAGTCTTCCCATGGAGGATTCCTCATGAGGTTTGAAGTGTTGTCAAAAGACGTACTAGCTGACTAGTTGATTCCTGTCAGTTTTAAAAACAGTATCACAGATAAGAAAAAAGAGAAATATTAATCTCCAAGGGAAAAAAAAAAAAAACCAAGAACAGGAAGTGCAGAGTTAAGTATAAACCCCCCTCTAAGAGCACTGGGGGAATCCAATGGAGGCAAAGGGGAGATGGCTGTCAGAGGAAGTTTGGACGTAATTAGATGGAGCAGCGAAAAAGTCAAATGTATTTGACCAGACCAAATAGAGAGAGGAGCACTGGCGTATGGCCTGGTTTAACATTAACTAGGACTAAGAGGGTAGGATAAAAACTTCCAGGCCTTGCAGTCAAAGATCACAACTTCTGAAAGGAAAATCCTCCTTAAACTTTTCTACATCAAATAAATAAACAAGCAAGAAAGGGAGAGATGATGCCAAAATACTGGTTAATGAAATAATTATGGGAAATGTACAAGGCTGGGGCTGGTGACATAGGAATTTTTGAACTTTCATGGTGTGCTTTAAGTCTTTCTTGGCTAATTCTTTTCCATATTTCTCCAACTAAACATACAGAAAGTTTAATTTCTGTTCTGAATACTTATCACTATGTAGCAAAGTATTATGATAATTGTACACAAATGCTCTCAAAGTTTTATTTTCAATATTTAAATGAGTCACACAGGCATCTTCATCTGAGAAAGCTGTTTAAGAAAGTATACAAAATGTAATCTGGGTGTCTGGATTCTAAATACATGCCCAGATATAATCATGATTAGGACTACATAGTTACATAAATAGCAAGCACGATTACACATAAATTATTATTTCCTCTGAAAAGAAAGTTTGAGTGATCATTTATTGTTAAGATGTGGAGCAGGAGACACTATCAAAATTTTAAAAACTAAAACTTAATCTTCAGTGGAGTTATCTGAGAGTGAACATGGTATAAGAAGACATTCAAATTCCAGACCTTAATTTCTTCTATATTTCTTTTATCCAAGGATTAAACAATTTAATAACAGAGGGTCTTATTATTTTCAGGAACCCTAATGATATGGTGTGAACTCCTGATGTGTTATTAGTGTTCTTCATCTGCATATTTACTTAATATCATAATTTGTTTCATCCAAGTATTACAATAAAATTTGATTACTACACGAGTTATGGAATTCAGGGAACCACCTGCAGCTACACCACAAAATCGCTTTTGAAAACACTCAAATTAATCTTTTCTACCTTCCTCCATTCTTCAGTTCTGTCTTCAACCAGACCAGAATTGCCTTCAGAATTTCTAGTCACCTTCTTGCACACTTATATCCAATGCATATCTTCCAGATTCCACCTTTCCTGTTTTCCCTATTTACTGATCCAGTTGTCTCATCATTTTGTTTTCTTACCAATTTCTTCACAGTGACAATTTAGTCAGGCTCTCAACATTTCAACATCACCTTTTTGTTTCAGGATATAAATGGCTTAAAATTTCCTAAGTTTCTGCTGCAAGTTTACCTTCTTTTTTTCTAGGTAATTCACGATGCTTTCCTAAAACTGCTCCACCCATACAATGTTACAATTTACAAGCAATTAAAGTTGAAAATTCCATCTCATTTCTTGTTTCTTCCAAATTATTGTCTGGCAAGGGGAAATAGATTGCTCTTATTTCCTGTGGCTTCATATCCAATTTTGCCAAAATGGATGACATTATTCCCAATCTCTACCAGTATAAAACCGGATATCTAGAAGTATCAGTAATGGAAGAGGAGAACAAATGTGATATAAAATAATTCCAACAAACTCATCTGCACACAGGGATCATTTAACCACCATTCAAATCCCATTCAGCTTTATTCATTTTGTGACAGGCAGTGCTGAGATAACACTCTGGTCTGCTCATCAATCTCCCACTTATTTTGCAGGCAAACTATCTGCTTCTGATCACGAGTAAGACCAGACTACTAAACAGACTATACAACCAATTCAGCTGGGGCCATGTTAAAGTTTTTCCCATTCTCCACTGTTGTTCTACCTGCAGGATAAGAAAGAGAAGATCCAACTCTAGTATTTATCTCCTAATTGCTTTAAGACTTGTGGCAGCAGTCAAAATGCTGAACATTCTCCATTTACTACGTCTTGTTATAATTTTTGTGATTTAGTAGATTTTTTTTACATATATAAATCTACAGGAAAGTCTACTATACAGAGATACTCCGATCAATACATATAATTCCATACCTAGTAATTTTCTCTTCCCATGTGAAACTCAATAAAAAAATGCCTTCCATCTTTTATGGTCCTTTTCCACTATCTACCTCACTCTCACTGGTACTAACAAACACTACAATGTCTTACAGTGTGGACCTTTCCCCTACCTTTTGACTTGACTGCAAGTTATTTCCTACCTCCTTTCTCTTTTGTTTCAAACACTTATCTTGAACTTCTGCCATTTAACAATGTCAATTGGTACAAATTTAGGAACCTTGGCAAATCAAGACAGAATCCTTCACTGGGTCAGGGATCCAAATGTGAGGAACAAGATTTGACCTAACTTTCTTTTAGCTCTCAGAATTTATTTGCTTTCCTCCTTGTACAAGCTCTCCACTAGGGTCAGTTCCTAATTCTTGGCAAATTTCTTTAAATTTTTATTTTAACACTTAAATTATATTTTAACTGCTCTTAACTGTTCTGATCTTCAGAAAATCCCTTGGGTAGTAATTTGTCTTTGCTAGTAACAGAAAATATTATATATTATGACAAGCGACTGTTAATTTTTTTATTAACTCTACCAACTACCAATACATGCCTGAAAGTCATGACATGAATAATACACCTTGTATATTTGCTACTTACTTGTTTTACTTAGCTAAAACATTACATTTAAAAAGTCTTTTCACTGACACCACTTTTAAGACTTAGAAAATACAAGCCAGGCAATTTCAAGTGCCTTATATTACCTCCAATTTTACATTTGAAGAAACATCATAGTATTAGTTAGGTTTAGATCTATTTGTTCCAGGAAAGGCCTAAAGTATTATAACACAATATGTGTTTATTGAATGAAATAACAAAATTTGTAGACCAAGGGAATCCATACTTCTGAATTAAGACACTGGTTTAAAACCATTGTCATTTTCAGACTGTCAGTCTGCTTAACTCTGACTGAAAACACATTAAAGCATGGTTATTTTCCATGTCTAGGCAGCGCAAAAAGTGCCAAGAGCACATCAACATCTTCATTCAGTTGTTCAGCCCTAAGAGTCTCAATTCCAGATGTTCAAGCGAGTGTGGGACAAGAGGGAAATCTCCAAGAGAGAATGTAAGGCTCAATCACTGTACTTCCTCTAGGACATGAGCAGGTAAGGATCTCCCTCTCCCAACGTAGTCTTTATTAAAAATAAAGTAAAATCAAATCAAATCAGGGTAAGCACAAAATTGTTTTAAATTTTAATATTCATGCTATACATGTTCTTACAGCGCCAGAAGAGTCTTTTATCATCACATTTGTTTGTGTTCTTGCTCAACATTATGCAAAACTAGGTTTTAGGTTTTTATGTAAAATCTGGGTTAAATCACACAGGTAACCAGCAAAGGATTTTAACCATCCAGTTCCTACCTAGGCTTTTAATGTCCAATGACTTCAGTGGTATAAGGATTTAAATACATTTAGGGATCTGGATCTCAGTGCCCCCACTATTTTCCAATTACAGATTAAGAAAGCTATCCACACCAACAAGAGAGATACAAGAATTACTAGGCACATACTTGATACTTTCTTTGATAAAAACTTTTTTTTCCCCAGGTTGTCACATGAAAGCACAACAGTTCCATGGGAAACCTGTCCCTTTACAACAACCTCTAGGGAAAAGAACATCTTTGTTGACAGGTAACATTTGTACTTTTCCCTAGAAAGTACACTTAGTCATGACTCTAATTATATCTTTGTCAGTAAACTTGAAGGTGTTGACAAACATACTTACTGTATGGCTCACTGCACTGTCTTGGCAAAAACACTGGAAACTGAACCAACCACTTCTAGAACAAAAAAATACATGACTAAGATGGCACGAGTTTTCAAGTCCATTAACAATCCACGTGCACCACAAAACGGTACAGATGTAGAAGTGTGTGTGCTGTACGCTCACTCTCAGTAAGTATCTTATACAAAATAAAAGTTGTTTTGAAATACATGATGCCACTATTTTGTATCTTCAAGACAAAGAATCTAAAAGGAAGCTCCAATTGGTGAGAATGACGACAAGAGCTTCAGAGCCTCACAAGACCCAAGCTCTATGACCACCCCAGAACCATTATAACTTGGACTTCATCGTTGCTTCCTGGGAGAAAGCAAATTATCAACTAAAGTCTGCAATTTTCACATACCTGGAGATTTCAATTATATCCCGCAAAAAAACAAACAGGGAAAAAAAAAAAAGCATGGCAGGTGTTAAGGAGACTTTTGCTTAAGAGTTTTATTCTGCTTACTACTGGAAGGTTTCCTCAGGAGTAGTAACTTACATACCCTCTACTTTCATTCAGTTTGATAATGAATTCATAATACTTATCCTTCAGTTGTTTCTTCTACTCAAGTCAAGTTTTGAGGCCATTGTTGTGCCCTGTTCCTGGGCAGCCACTTTGTGACTCAGACAACTTTAAGGTTTGACTGGTTGTACAATCTTAGATAGACTCACAGTCTATATTTGCACTCCTGACACCTTTGGTGTCCTTTAAACTCATTTTCTTTAATTCAGAGAAAAACCAACTGTTTCAACATGTCCTTTGAAGCTAATCAGACCTACCTTGCACACTGCTTGCAGCCATATAATGAAAAGAACATTTCCTTTACATTTCCCTGTCCGGTGGCCAGGACAACAAGAACCTCACATTAAACACTAGACCATATCAAAGTAACGAGGAGGCTGTTTTTCTCCTTTTGTCACCAGCAGTCACTGTCAGAAGAGTTAAGGCTCAAAGCAACTGGAGAGGAAAGAGTCTGGACATGGTGTCCTTAAAAACAAACAAACAAAAAAACCAAGCAACAAATACTAGAGAAGCTCTTTTTTCTCTGAAGCAAGGAGCCAGACTCTGATCCTGGTGAGACAGCATTACAACTGAGTAGTTCAGAGGCATAATGTATTTTCTTGATTTAAGTACACTGTGAGAACCTTTATTGTTAACACTTAGATTTCAATTTATTCACATGTAAAATTACTTTTCCCACTTCTCTATACAATTGCCAGAAGAAAACTATCAGAAGATTTAATTTTAATTATTTCTATGTTGGCACTTTGGCTTAACTCAGCCATTGAACAAGAAACTAGGCTGCTTCTTCACTTGGTGCCATCTTTACTGTGAGCTGATAAACTGGAAGAGAAGTCTATTTGGTAGGACTACAACACAATCAAGAGGAGCAGATGAAATAGCAAATGACACATTCTTAGCACGCCAGAGCATAAGTAATCTTTGGTTGAATCCCACCTCTACATCTGGAATAATCCTTCAGGATCCTTTATAAATCCATTGTAAGCCTTAAGTGAAGTTAGATCCAGGTTGGCTTGATACAGGATGGACTTTTATATTTGCAGTATATTCACAGTATTAGATGCAAGGTAAAAACTTTAGAACAACATTTGAATGTTTGTATGTGATAGCTGAAATATCACATCACATCATGTCAAAGATGGATACTTTGACAGATACAATGACAAAGTTGACTACCAGCTAATTTCAGAATTACAGCTTAACTAATTTGGTTTCTGTATATACAGCACCAGAAGGTTTAATCTCCCTATGACAGATGATCATTTTGAAATTATCATTTTGCACAGTTTTAAAAATAAAACAAATACATAGTGGAAGCTGCTCTAGTCCTGGTGAATACAGAGCAGATTAGTAGGCAAATACAAATTTAAAATGAAAATATACATAGTAACCATAATCAAAATAAGGACATTATTTTAACCATATGATACAATTTGCAGAAATAGAAATACCAATGTGACAATTTACTATACTATTTACTATACAATTTTATACTATATGGGGTTTTTTAATAGTTCGGAGTCTAAAAACATTTTTCACCATTTAATGAGATCCATCAACTATTTAATTTAAAAACTATTTAATTAAAAAGATTGTCATAATGCCAAACGTGTAGACTGACTCATTGGCAAAGTGTAGATCTGGGAGATGAGTATATGACAAGTTAAGACCAAGGAACTTGAGATCAATATCAAAAAACAAAATTACATTCAGCCAGCCTAACTTTAGTAGGAAACAAAAAGACTCATTAACTTTGCTAATTAATACGTTGTCTCTTTTCAAATTACTAATTTACTTAAAAATTAAGAATCTCAATCTACGACACATCTTCCCTTCCCTCACTTTTTAATGTATGTTCAGTGACCACTCATTTACTTATAAGCAGGAGAAGAACTTCCCAGATGGAAAAAAAGGAACAAAAACACTCTTTAGTGTTCAGTGCTGAGACTGATAATGTAGTCTGTATGGTAAGATTTTTGGTTGGATAGGGTTTTTTCTTCATTTGTATGTGGGAAAGAAAGGGGCAGAAATCGTTGCTTGCCTCTATATCCATTCCTCTAAAAATGTATTTCTGACAGATTGCCATATCTTATTTATTCACAAGCCATATAGCTAAATAAATTTGTTACATTAAAAACTATGTTTGTGCATATCTAGGAATGAAAGGGTGCAGATATTCCTAGGAACAGCCTAGGTCCTCCACTATTTTCCTGTCATCCATTGAGAACTTT
>NW_010140676.1:0-83157 GCF_000699245.1 Pterocles gutturalis | reverse complement strand
GTGTGAGTAGTCGATCCTTATCCTAATCACTGGATATTAGCATGCATGCTCAGTATCACTGTGACGCACTCATGGTCAGTGAAAGTTTCTAAGTATCATTCAGCAAATGTGTACATGCAAGAAAAGATAGGTATATTTTTTTCTAATCTTTGAATACATTTGCAGCAACAAGAAAAGAGGCTGTTGATACCATTTGTAAAGTAACTCTTCTAACAGACCCAAAGACTTAAAATCATCCAAGTTTTTCTGTCAGAGGTTGTTGTGTTTTTTTTTAAATAAACTGCATTTACAGTTTGCATTCAATCACCCCCAAAACTGTTACAGCTCACCATGGTCAATTACTATCATACTGGATACTCAAGCAAAAACCAGTGATAACCTAAAATTTATATGATTACATAAAATATTTCACCCTCCACATGTCAAAATGAAGCATCAGGTTGAGACACTAAATAAATATGCTGAGTATATGCATACATGGTGTTGCTACAAATAAAGTTTTACTTTGCCTCAAGTGAAGGCATCACTCAGCCAGTCTTTACTCAGAGATTACAACAGCTCTGATAAAACAACATTGGTATTTCTAGTGAAAAATGGCTGTTCACAAGGTAAGGGGAGAATCAGCAAGACTGCTTCCTGAGAAGTTCAGAGCAAAAATGCTTTAAGGAAGAAGAAACTTACATAAATACAACTCCTGGAAACTCCAAGGAAGACTAGCTGTAAAAACTACACGCTTCACCAGGAACTTAATTCTGTTTTATGCATGTGATATGAGTAGCAAACAGTGCTGAAACACAGTGGTTCCCTCACACCTGCAGCAACACAACTAAACACAGAGTGAAGGGAAGAACTCATTTAAGTTTGATCCTGATAAAGTAGATGAATATCCTCTCATTTCTTTATCTGTATATTTCATAACAAATGCGATAAGCTATATCAAATCTTGTAAGCAACTATTTTAAACTGGTATTTTATCTTAAATTGGCTTCACTTAAGAATGGTCTTCTAGTAACTGTTCAACATTTTATGCCATATCTTTGCATATGGTGATCCTTCGTACCTCCGACACGCTCCTCAGCAAATAAGTGCGGTGTATGCGGAGGGCAGCAAAAACAGGTCCTTGCTCAAAACTGCACTGGTCAGGTTTGAGAGCTTCAATACTAGGGGTCATGAGAATAAATACTGGGTTTCAGCAGTAACTGCAGAAGCTCTTGTCTGAAATGTTGTCAAAGATACTAACAGGCCTGGAATCATATCTTTCTGAAAACACTGAATAATTTCTGTTAAAGAGATGCTGGGGCCAAGGATACATTACTCAATTAGAGTTTGGTACCAGACTGGGAGGAAAAGGAAGAAACAGAGAAGATCAGCAATTTCCAGGGCACGTCTTTAAATATAATAACAACACACTTAAACTGCACTGAATTAATATACTCCAATCTACTTCTAGAAAATTCAAATAATTCCATTTACTCCTTTTTATGTTTTCTTATTTTGACTTTCTAATTGAAACTGTGTTTTACAATCTACTCTGAATTAAATCAACAGAACACTTGATTCATGGACTCAGAACTCTAATGTATTGACATTACAGTAGATCTTTTTCTGAGTTTACTTAGGACTAGTTCACACTTTATGCATCTACATAATTTTAGATTTCCAATGCATAAAAAGTTTATTTTGTTAGTATATAAAAATAACATGAAGCAAGAAAAAAAATGCTTTCACATTCAAAGTGCAGGACAGACTAACTTACCAAGTGTCATCACCACTGAATTTTTTCCCCTCTGGCCTCATTCATACCTGCTTCTAGGATTTTATTCAGGTATAGAATTTGCATTTAGATTGCTTTCACAGAGGAAAAAACCAAGAGCCAAACCCATTCTGAAATCCTGTGACTTCTTTTATCCTTAATGAAGTAACAATCACAATGATTGCATGTGGCTGAAAACATTTTAGCATATCAAGCTGCATTTCAGTATTCCCCATTTAACCAATCCAAAGTTGTTACCATCAAGTATTATTTTATCCCTTCCTTATTCAAACTGCAAACAAGATAACAATGGTCAAGATCACACATAGTGTTACGAAAGGTTAGATAATATTTCTTTAGTTTTACTAACTATATATTTAGCATAGAAGGAAACTTACAAAGATGAAAAGATATGTGTGACACTTAACACATCCTGAACATTTCGAAAAATATTGGTTAACCAAAAGGTCTTAAATTTATTGCAATTAGAATCACAGAATCATGGAACCATTTAGATTGGAAAAGAATGTCCTGGGTTTGGCTGGGACAGAGTTAACATTCTTCATAACATCTATTAAGGGCTATGTTTTGGATTTGTGCTGAGAAGAAGGCTGATAACATGCTGATGTTCATAGTTGCCACCAGGACAGTCAAGGTCTTTTGAGCTTCTCTGCTGCGCCAGTGTCTGCAGGTGCAGGAGAAGCTGGGAGTGCAAGAGAAGCTGGGGGGGAGCACAGCCCCAATTACTAGCCTAGGATTCGACTTTCGGTTTAGGATTGAGACCCAAGTTGGCCAATGTTATGTTCCATATCACACATGTCATGCCCAGTATATAGATGAGGTTCTGTCCAGAAGTTCTCTCTCTCTCTGGGTTGTCTTCCTCTCTCTTGGGGTCATCTCTTGATCTCAGACACTTGAGCTCCTGTCTCCTTTCCAGGATTGTGGTTTCGGGACTCTCCCTGCTCTGGATTGTTAGCTGGGAACAGGCTGAGCCTTGGTCATCAGGTGGTGAGCAGTATCAGTGTGTGCATCATTCATTTGAACATTTGTATATATTTGCGTCTGTTTGTATATATTACTATCATTATCACTATTATTTTCAATATTATTGCAGTTTAGTTATTAAATAGTTTTTCTGTCAACCCATGAGTCTACCCCTTTAATTCTCTCCCTGACCCCTGGGAGAAGGGAGGGCAAGCGAGCAGCTTTGTAGTGGTTTTTGCTAGCCGAATGCATTAAGCCACAACAAGACCCTTAAGATCATCGAGTCCAACTGTAAACCCAGCACTACCAAGCCCACCACTAAGCCATGATCCTAAGCACCACATCCACACGTTTAAACTCCTTCAGGGATGGTGACTGAATCACTTCCCTCGGTAGTGTGTTCAATACTGGATAACCCTTTAGGTGAAGAAATTTTTCCTAATATTAAATCAAAACCTCCCCTGGTGCAACTTGAGGCTGTTTGCTCTCGTCCTATCACTTGTTACTTTAGAAAAGAGACTGACACACCTCACTACAACCTCCTTTCAGGTAGCTGTAGAGAGCAATAAGGTCTCCCCTCAGACTCCTTTTCTCCAAGCTAAACAACTCCAGTTCCCTCAGCCACTCCTCATAGGTCTTGTTCTTTAGAACCTTAACCAGCTTCGTTGCCCTTCTTTGGATACACTCCAGCACCTCAACGTCTTTTTTGTAGTGAGGGGCCCAAAACTGGAAACAGTATTCAAGCTGCAGCCTCACCAGTGCCACCTGAGTACAGGGGAGACATCACTTCCCCCGTCCTGCTGGCCACACTCTTTCTGATACAAGCCAGGATGTTATTGGCCTTCTTGGCCACCTGGGCACACAGCCTGCTCATATTCTGCCAGCTGTTGACCAATACCCCCAGGTCCTTTTCCACCGGGCAGCTTTCCAGCCACTTCGTCAAGCCTGTAGCATTGCATGGGGCTGTTGTGACCCAAGTGCAGGACCCGTCACTCAGCCTTATTGATCCTCATACTGTTGTCCTTGGCTCATCAATCCAGCCTGTCCAGATCCCTCTACAGAACCTTCCTACCCTCAAGCAGATCAACACACCCGCCCAACTTGGTGTCGTCTGGAAACTTACTGAGGGTGCACTCGAACCCCTTGTCCACAGCATTGATAACGATATTAAACAGAACTGGCCCCAATACTGAGCCCTGTGGAACACCACTTGTGACCAGCCACCAACTGTGTTTAAATCCATTCACCACAACTCTTTGGGTCCAGTGATTCAGACAGTTTTTTACCCAGCGAAGAGTATACCCATCCAAGCCACAAGCAGACAGTTTCTCCAGGAGAATGCTGTGGGAAATGGTGTTAAATGCTTTACTAAAGTCTAGGTAGACAAAATCCACAGCCTTTCCCTCATCCACTAAGCAGGTCACCTTGTCATAGAAGGAGATCAGGTTAGTCAAGTAGGACTTGCCCTTCGTAAACCCATGCTGACTGAGCCTGATCACCTGGTTGTCCTCTACGTGTCCTGTGATGACACTCAAGATGATCTGCACCAATACCCTTCCCCGGCACCAAGGTCAGATGGACAGGCCTGTATTTCCCCAGATCCTCCTTACAGTCTTTCTTGTAGATGGGTGTCACTTTTGCTAACCTCCAGGCAATTGACTGGGACCTCCTCGGTTAGCCAGGACTGCTGATAAATTATTGAAAGTGGTTTGATGAGCACTTCTGCCAGCTCCCTCAGTACCCTTGGGTGAATCCTATCCAGACTTGTGTGTGTCCAAGTAGTCTATCAGGTCATTAAACATTTCCCTTTTGATTATGGGGGTCATTCTGCTCCCCATCTCTGCCTTCCATTATTAATACAGCTTCAGGAGGAAACAGCCATAAATCTATAACTGTGGAATTTATATTGGCAATAAATGGCAGACTTACCGTGTTTTGATTTAATTCTTCAAATGCAGGCATTCTGAAAGCAAGGCTAATAATGTGACCATATGATATTACAAATACAGTGCATAATTTCTTCTAGTCTGTAAACTCCCTCTAACAACTCTTTATCCAATTTTTAGCAATGGAGGAAATCTGACATTGTTTATTGGGCCATTAACTCAACATGAAGTTTCCGTCAATTGATTCTTCCCAATACTTTTTGAAAACATTGATAAACCTCCTCTTAGAATATTCTTCAGACATCATAAAAATAGCCATCAGATTGCAATATGCTTCTCTACCATTTTTATTAATTCAAGGAATATGAGACGGCTATAAAAAAATATGCAACACTGAAAAAAAAACACTAAATTGCAGCTCTTTTAATTAATTTGCAGATTGCATTTCTAGTATTGCAAGCAATATTTTTGGGGGTGACTGCTTCCTTTAAAAAGAGATAAGGGATTGATAAGCTACTAAAAGCCTGACCTAGGACTTTATACAAATGTAAATAAACACAAATAAAATTCTATGAAGCAATGAGAGGAACTTTAAGTACAAGCTAAATATAAAAAGTGGCAATATGCACATCTGTTTGCAGAAAGAAAAAGGAGGCCTCCCCCTCCTACAGAAATGCTGGCTATTGAAGTTAACAAAGGGATGGGTGTCAGAGGGATCATGCATTCTAAAAGGGCTAAGTGAGCAAGCACAGCTTACTGCCTTAAAACCTGCCTCAAAATCCACTGAAGTCAACAGGAAACCTTTGTCCCCAATTCTATGTGACCTGGATTTACTCCAAAGGCTCCATCTCATCGTTGGAGCCCGGGTGTGCCAACAGGCTCCAGTTACCCTGGCCAGTCTGTAGTCTTCCTCTGCAACCACATCCTGCTGCACCACCCTCAAGAGCCATGACTGCGTTATCACCTGGGTGTATGCACCTGTCTTTTATGCCCTGTGATTTAAAACAACACACTAAAACAATGTGTTAATAGTCATTTACATTTTTCGATCTTATCTACAGTAGCCTTGCTAACCAAATTCATGTTCTGAATACAACAGAAAACATTATTTGTAATGTTGTTTAGTTGTAGAACAAAAGGCCAACAATAACCAAGAAGCTACAAGCCATCACATCCTCGACTTTAACTTAAAAATGTAACATTTATTCGGGTCTGTTTATCATTCATTATTGCTTGTGCACATAGTCATCAGGGCGTGCTTGTACAAAGCATCATTCAATGCTGGACACCAAAATGAAAAAGAAAGGCCTGTTGTACCTAATCAGCCCATGCTCTTTGTATATAATTACCAAAGGAACATAACAACGGTGGCCGAGTTTAATCTGATGGTTTGAACACATGCCATGTGCTGCATTTGGCACAGAAGCATCCACAATACAGCTTGCGAAAAGTACTTCTCACTCTCTCAAGAGGAGAGCATTTATCAGAAGTAGCAGTCACAGATTCTGAAAGTTATAAAGTTGTCAAGAAAATGCTAATTTAATCAAGTGCAGGTTTCCATAGGGTAGAAATTCACCATGATCTCAATGTGAGTGCTTCAACAGTACACAGAAATAGATGTATATTATGTTGTACATGAGATGATACTTCATCACAGATTCATCTTTCAAATAAAGTAACACTTAAGTACAGAATAAACGGAGCCATGGATATCAGTATAGTGCACACGATAGCTCATGGGTGACAGTGACTAGGCTGCCTAATATTCTGAAATCTGATCTGTGTTTACACAGATTTAAAAAAATTAGCCTTACAAGGAGCCAAGGGCTTGTCTTCCGCGGACATATTCATAAGTATTTTTACTCAATCCAACTTTAATCAGTAGTTTTTAGGTTCCAAAATTGCAGTTTAGCTGTGCTGGAGATTTATGTACCTTGGATACAAAATAATCTCAAGTACTGCAAGGATGACTAAATCTGGCCATATGAATAAGGGCTGGTACCAACTAGGTCCTCTTAGTTGCTCGCACAACCCTGCCCAGTGAACCACCCTAATGGCTGAGGCATCCGTCAAGGTCCCATACATATACGCACACATTCTGCTGAGACACTGAACCAGGTGATAAGAATTTGTAACACTGTCAATATGGAACCTGCTTCTACCAGTCCAGGGCTGAGCCACACTGAATCATCTGTTAGGTGTGTCTTTCAAACCTGCTCCCTAGGCAGTCCCATCTTTCATGTCTGCATGCATGCTGGCGTGGAATCTTCTCTCCAAAACTCTTGACAACTCAGGACAGTTAACACCTTATTTTAAACAGCCATTGAAAATTAAAAATATCTTTAGAAACACAGAAATTAAATACCAAATCAGATCAGGAGTCCCCCTACATAAGCATCTTGCCTTTAACACAGTCAATACAAAAGCCTGAAAGAAGGACCATAAAAAAAGGAAGTGAAGTATACGATGTGCACAAATGGGGAATGGCAGTGAGCTTCCATTTCCACCATCTGATCTCTAGGAATCAGGTAGAGGAATAACTTGAGGTTTATCACGTACTTGAGGTTTATCATGTACTAACATAATTGTTACAATCATTGTTCATTTATACACACACACACACACGTTTTTGGACCTTGCTAAGTTTTTTTTACTGAAGATTAAGATGTACAAATCTCCAGTCTAAGTCACCCAAAACTATATCTTAATTATATTTTATTAGTGTTCAACAGATACATAATGTATTATGGGCTTAAGCACCAGTTCACACCAATACCATGAAAGCTTCAAGCTTCCTAAAATAAACTGAATAAACATTTACAGTATCATATATATGCATGCATGCATATGATAAGATAAAAATATTTTCCTTGTTCCAAACTTTAAATGTAACTAAAATTGTTAGATTAATTTAGATGTTGGAAATAACATGCCAGTGAGATGCAAACTAACATTTAACAGGCTGTGGCTGTGAATGTAGAACCTGCTTTTTGGGATTTGTTGTTGTGCAGAAATGTGGTATAAAATTACAAGACTCTAACTGAAGACTGAAAGTTTCCTGGGAAATAATCTTGAGTGAGACTGTATTTCTCTATGAACCATTGACAGCATTGGGAATTAGTTCAATAAATATGAGCTGTTTTAGACTGCATTTTTAGTGTTTCTTAATGCAAAGCATGACCCAGTGTTTACTAGAAGTTAACAGCATTTCTTTCACTGTCATCAGCAGATTTCCAATGAGATTCAAAGCACATTCATTTCCATTTGCGTTATTTAACAACATAAATTTATGTACATTTAAACTCCAATCTAATACTAAAAAGGAAGAGATGCTGAGAAACACTGGAATAACAGGGGTTTTCTTGCCACATCTAATGTCCTGTTTGTAATCTGCAGCGCTTCACCAGATGATGGCAGGTTCTGTAGCACCTCAATAGTCTATTTCTGCTGTAAAAGCAAATATCTAATTTTTCTCAGTATTTCACTGATCATACAATCAAACACTCTATGCAACTTAATACACATCCAAAGCTCTTAAAAGAACAGGAGTCAATAGTTTTACAAAAGCCATTGGCAGCCATTTATGCTTCTATGGGTCTTAGATTATTTCATACATGTAACACAAATACCTGTCTGTGTACACAAACACGTATACATATGCAATATTCATACCTAGTAAATATTGGTATTCATAATTCTTACATTGGTCTATTTTATCCTTTATTACTTGCTTGATAATTTTCTACTAATAATTTCTAATTTTCTACTACTGCTTTGTTTCAGAATATTACTAAAAAATGCAAAACTGCCCGTGCACTGTAGCAAAAACCTGCAATTCATGACCTGAGATTTTTTACGGGTTTCTAACTACCTCCTGTTCATTCCATCCCTTAATCAAATCTGCAACTTCCACCTCCAATTTCTGATTAAATATTCCAATTAGACAAACTTTAAAAAGTGCCCCACAGAGCAAGTAATTCCTCCAGCTGCTGTTTTATTACTTTTTCTCACTTGAGTCTTGCTCTTAGCTTTTAATAAAATAGTTCATCATTTAATTAACTGGACTGATTGGCTGAAGACTTTCTTGGTTAATAAGCAAAGAGTGTTTTAGGTGAGCTGACATGACATTTCTTTCCTACCTTAAGTACTTCAGACAGCTCCTATAAACACATATACTAACATACTCTGTCTCAATACAGGATCTCAATATGCCAGCCCAAGTACCACAGAGGGTGAACTACTACCTGTGAAAAAGAAACAGCTCTAAACAAATTGTGTTCTGGAACTGTATGCAGGAAATTAACATTTAACACAGCACTGGTAATTAGCCTGGCTGAACAAGAGGACTGGGATACTGTTTCTACAGTATTAAGCTTGGCATTTTTAAAATAATGCTATTGGTGCTGGGTTTGTTTTGTTTTTATTTGGATATTCAGGTAGATTTCCAATTAGTTGAAAAGCTGTGCTTAAAGATTTAAGGTTAAATACAAGTTCAGAATAGCACACAAGTCTTAAGACCTAACCAGAAACTTCAAACTTAAATTTGTGAAGTTCAGCATTTTATTAAAACAGCAACAAAAAGAAATCAGGATTTACCTTACCAGATAACATCAAAAATCAGAAGCACAGGTATAAACAAATTAATACAAAAAGCCCAAATCCACATACTCAGCTGGATAAAGGAAACATGGGATGAGCTGTGGAGCCCCAGGGATTTGTGCCAAAAAAAAATACTTAATTTCTGATTCTTCTAACAACAAAATGGACCCAGCTTTCCCTGGAGCAAAACCTTTTGTACTTATCATTTAAAAAATTCAATGTACTGCACAATTATTTCCTTTTCAGTATGTGAGTCTGCTTTTCTTCTTCCTAATATTGTGAGAGAAACAATTACTTTTAACAGAACTATGATTCAAGAACACAGAAGAACTGATTTGCACCTTGTTAATTTTTTTCTGATATTAAAATTATCAACAGTCTTGGAATGCTTTAAAGCTCAATGTCCTTCAGAGGATAGCTTCCTAATATATGTAGTAGGATAATACTAAAAGCACAGATATGATATAAACAATAAATTATATTCATTTAGAAAAATACAAGGATGAATGTAGGAATAATGGTTTGCTGCAAAGCTTTTCTAAAAAAATGGTGCAAAGAACATCAACTCACATTTGAACTGGAAAGAGCTTTAAATCAATTTTAGAAGAATTTTATGAGACTTGCTATGTCTCAGTGTGGAATATTCTAGATTCTTGAAAGTGAGTGTGTCTCTTTAAAAATTTTTTTTATATTATTGGCTAGAGCAATCGCGAATATTCATAATATTTTTTTTTTAATTCTTACATTTGCCGACTCTTGTTTTGCACTAAAGAACAACTTTAAATGTCTGTGAATTACCATTTTTCATGCAATACTTTTATTCTGATAAGAGTATAGCATATGAACTGACAAACATTTAATACTAAACCAGAACAAAGCATGTTTTATATAAGAATCTTTGCCTTTGATTTCTAGTCCCTGTCCCCAAATACAAAATGACCTACCCTTTAGCATCTGCAAAGCCATGTGCATGAGAATTCCTATTGACTTCAACTAGACTTAATTAAATTGTCATTTACTTACTCATAAGATAATATATTTGCATGTTGAAGTTGCTCATGGGATAAAACTCTCCAATAATACAGAAGGTAATGGATTTAGAGAGAAATTGCTAGAGGATCTGAAAACTGGAGGTCAGCACTCCCAACAGCCAGAACAGATGACAACAAACACTCTTCCAGTTCTTAACCCTTTTTAGGATGAAAGCTCCTAGCTCCAGCTGCCTCCAGGCTAAGTAGTGCATTTGAGGACACTACTTAAGACATCCTTCTTCTTGAAGAAAGAGAAATAGGCACCTCTGAAAGACAGCTGGCTCCATTTTAAGAAAGGTGTTTAAAAGACATAGGATTAATTGTTCCATAGAGTTGCATTGCACACTGAGGGAGTCCAGGAAAAACATACTAAGCTACTTGTGTGCCTTCTTGACAGAAAGTAATTCAAGACTAATCCCATCCTTACTAAACTACTTATTTCCTTGCATGCTGCCTATCTGCTTTAGTCTTTTTCCCTTACATAGAGCTCATTCAAAACACTGGTGCTAAAGGTCATCTTCCAGTTGCACCCTCTCCTTGGTCGTCCATGAGCCCCTATAATAGTTCCTTTCAACTATGCACTCCAAACTGTCTTCTCATCTTCATTTTCCATATGTACACTGCTCTATATCTAGTTATCTCCTCTGTACACTCACTCAATCTTTATGCATCCCCTGACCATCCCCCTTCTTTGTTCTTGATGGTGTGCCTTTCCATGACAGTCACCAAGCTATTCCACTTTCTACACCTAAGTGGCTATCCAAAATACACCTAATAAGAAATCTAAGATAAAATCTTTAAATAAAAACCTGATGGGATGGATGACAAGGTGTTACTTATCTTCTAACTTTGGCTAGAGAAAGGAACAAGTTTCCATGAAGAGTTCAATGTACCTTGGATGTGGTTTTGGTCTAACTTTACTTCCATTCAATTACTGGTGCAATTGTCAGTTTGAGAGATCAAAATTCAGCTATTGCTAATCATGTTCAAAAATCGTGAGCCTTAAATTCAAGTTGTGTAGCCTACAGTTTTTTAACTAGTAGCTTCTGTAGAAAGGATTGCCTTTCCTCACAGTGCAGTACCAAGTAGGCTCACATAACTCAATTAATTATCATTCATGCTTTCAGAACAAAGTTGTGAGGAAAAATTAAATTAAATCCCAAATCCACCTTCAGCCCTTCTGGGCCTAGAAACATCTAAATTATTCTGTGCACTTTTGCACGGAGGTGATGGGGGATTATGGAGGATTAAAACTGGAAGCAAGAATCTCTCCTTTGGCAATGGAACAATTAATCTCCTCCTATGCCAAAAGAATGGACCTACTGTCTTATCAAACTTAGCTGTATAGAGGAAGCTTGGATTTACAGACAATGCAAAATTTCAATTTATAAAATCAAAAAGGGTGCAGGGTAGAACTAGGGATGGAAAGCTTTTCCAGCCAACTTGAAAAACTGTCTTGGAAATTGTGGATTTTATAGTACTTTGAAATGCCCTGTTCTTTATCACTTTTTTTCTTTATCTTCTTTTTTAACTTGCAGAATTTTTTCTAATGTGAATAACATGTATGAATTGAATGGTAAAAAAAACCAAACAAACAAAAAAAAAACCTGAAGAAAACACCTCAGGAAGAAGAAACAAGATGCTAGAAACAGCATTTCATTTTAAAAAAAAAAAAAAAAAAAAAGTGCTAGCTAGGAAGGTCACTCAGAAACCCTCCAGCAAATCAGTCAACTCATATAAATCACCTTTCTTTTTGTGATCTGTATTATTGACCCCTCCATTTCATTCCTCCCTTCACTGCTCTGTGAGACTC
Organism: Pterocles gutturalis; assembly: GCF_000699245.1. Classification (NCBI taxonomy): domain Eukaryota; kingdom Metazoa; phylum Chordata; class Aves; order Pterocliformes; family Pteroclidae; genus Pterocles; species Pterocles gutturalis. The sequence goes on along the minus strand of NW_010140676.1, from coordinate 71,091 downwards.
CTGCACATTTCTATTATTATGGGGTTACAGAAAGAAAGGAAAGATCCCTTGCATATCACATATCAGAAAACCAAATGAAATCCCACAGCCGCTTCACATACGCCATCTCCTAATTCACTTCCTGCTACTATTTTTCTGTTTTGGTTTTGGGTTTTTTTGATCAAGGAACTGGATACTCAAAAAAAGAAAAAAGATCAACAGCAGAAGAACACACCAAGCAAGCGGTGAATCTAATTCTAACATTATGGCATTTTTTAAAGGATGTGAAACATGTTCCAGTTTAAAAGAATGTAAATGAAGCTCAAAAAATAATATTGCTCACATGTGTTTATACAAGGAACAATCACTAAGCAGTAACCATTAACACAGCTGGATCAAACCTGTATTTATCCCTTATATTCCACAAAGTAATTTAGGAAATGCAAGAGTTGCATTCACTGATTTTCATCCGTTTCAAAACCGAAGATGGTAGAAAATACTACTAGTGTGATAAAACATCATTTCATTAAAGTTTCATTAAGGTCTGTAGAGTTTTAACTCATTAAAATTCATAAGGGTAATAACTTTGTACATCATATCAAAAGCAAGTATTGAAAGACCTGAAGTTAATTATACAGTGAATTATTTTAATGCTATACTGAATTGATTACATTGCTTTCAAAAAGACAGTATAAAATACTTGCATTATAACAATAGAAAACAGAGACAAAAAAAAAAAAAAACTAAGCCAAGGAAATCAGAATAACACATTTAGAAAAATAAAGTAATAGAACAAAGAAGCCAAAAAATTGACACCAAAAGCAAGCTAGAGTTTGAAAGCTTTGTAGGCAGCCTGACTCACATCCACAATGAACTACAGAGTATTATTCAGATGAGGGATGATTTGAATAAACTGTATGTTATATAAACACGACAGTGTCTAAAAATTGTTGTGAAAACAAACCCATGGCTTATATATCATTTCTTAAAGAAAAATTCTTCAGCTGGGGAGGGTTGAGGGGAGAATTGGGGTTGTTTGCTTGAAATTTCAAAGAATGCACAAACCATTACTTACTGAAAGTTACACTTTCTCCTACTACAAGAATACATATTTTAATCATGAAGCCCAAGTGAGTTTACATGACACAGTCAAGAAAGTTTCTATGACCCAGCCTCAAAGTGAAGGAGGAGTTTATGTAGTGATTATTGTTTGCTGTTCATTTTACATTGAAGTCTGATCATCTGTCTCACTGTATTAAGTCACTTTTGAATGTGTGGGAATTACCAACTATTTTGTGGCTACTCAAAACACAAATGGCTAGAGAAATACACCACACTTCTAAACTGCTCCATCAGACCACAGACCATGGCTAAGCACGTCATTAGCTTATTTTTAAGTGAAAATCATAACTGCATTTTTTCCTATTAGATATTAAATATATACCTTATGCAAGTTTTCTTTATACTTGTTTTACCTGTTTTTCACTACACATTTAATTTTACAGAAGGAAAATAACCAGCTACAGACAATGTGTTCAACAACTAAAAACATGGGGTATTTCAAATTAAACGAGGCAGATTTAAGGAACTACCACAAATATTCTACATTACTCCCACCCAATCACGTACTTCTGTAAACTCTGACCATTTCTTTTTATGATGATGACAGTAAGTCTGTGCAATGTTTGATTTGTCTAGCTCCCAGCTACTTCTGTCCATTATTGCTAGCAAATACACACTAAGGATTACCAAAGAAAATTCAAATATAAGTCAGAATCCAAACTATTCTGTTTAGTCTGATAGAACATTAATGCAAACCTGCATGTATGAAAAATCAGTTTGCTATATGGAAGATTTGCCCTCAGTTGTCTCTGTTTACAGTCTTTTATTAACTGAAAAGACAATTTTGTTCCATTTCAGAGATCAGCTGCTGCTCTTCCTTTACTTCAAGTTTTGCTTTTGGTGCCTGCAGGTGTGCTTTTGTGAGGCTACAGAGCCCTTCTGGAATGTGGCACCACTAATTACCTTTAATTTCCCAAAGACACTGCACCACACTTCTAGTGTACAAGAGCACACTTCACCGTGATGCTCACATGATGCTTTGTGAGATGTTGTCTCATGCAGATTGGGTTTATGGTAAGGCGCTGCACTCCCCTCTAACTTTTGAATATATTAGCCATATTCAATTGAGTTTGACAGAAGGGAGCTGCCTTAAACATATTAATTAAATTCTTACAACTTTAATTAAAAAAATAGGTAGCCAAGTAGAGCATTAAGCAATAATTTATCACTTAGGTCGTTATGACATCAAGTGGCAGCGCTCAGACTATAAGTCAACACATTGTGGTTAGTTTGTAACTATACGTATGTGTTTCTGTTTCACCTCAGCCAAACATACTGGGTAAGGGGACACAGCAGAGACATGGAGAAAAACTAGCAGACGGGGACAAATCCATAGAAAACCCAGGAATGTTAATTCTGCTACTCAGGAAATAGCTTTGTTTGACTTCTACCAACCAGCTCTAAAAAAAACCCCAAAATCTATCTTTTGGAGTCAAGATGAGATTTGTCATTCCATGAGTTTTGGGTTGGACTCTCCTTCCTTACTGTCTGTGTCAACATATTTCCTGTGCTGTACAAGTCTTTAGGTATTCACTGAAATTCCCACTGGTGGCTGGAATGAGCTTCAGATTTTCCATCTGTATGTAAATTTGTGACTCTGCTGCTATCAAGAAATGCTTCCTTGTTCTGTAGTGTACTGCTACAATAGTTAGTGCAAGTCCTTGTCCACAACCAGGTCTTACAGATATAAAAATAACAATAATCCTCTTTGTGTTATTTATGGAAGTGAGACAAATGGGTTTATGATTAGTTAATACATTTGGGTTTTTTTGTTCGTCTTTTTCCCCACCCAAATTTTCCAGGTTTAAATCCTGCTGTCTGCCTTAGCTGTACTGATGGTTTGTGTGTTTGTTTGTTTTCAGTAGCAGGGATGCTTAGCCTCTCCATTTTGGATGAGATGCAGAACTCAGGTATGGTACTGGCTTCTTTCACCTTTGTTTTGTTTGAACAAGATACAGTGCTGCTTTTTTCCTCCAAAGATACAGACAGCAAAGGTTACCCAAAGCTCACTGTATGACTATGGGATCATGTGTTTAGTGAGACAGACACTGATGCACTGGTTTAAAGCACAAACCCACAAGGACAATTACATTGTTTGAAGCAGAAGTGACTGAGCAACACTGATAAAAGCAAAAAAAAAAGGGTTATAATCACCACCCTACTAACTGCAAACAAAGCTGCATGTTATAAAAGGGAAAGCTATTACACACGTCCTAAAACCAATGGAAATGAAACACTGCAGAGGTATCACACCTAGTTTGCTCCTCCCAGGGAAAACCTCGTAAATCGAGATTGTGCTGTGCCACTGCAAAAACAACAGTTGTTAGCACCAGTGACTGTAGCAGCAATAAACCTCAGGTCTATTAAGGTATTTCAGCTCAACTATTCAGAGTGATTTGTTCTCTGCTGCTTTGTTCAGCGATATGTATATACATGCATAGGTCTACCACACAGGTTGGGGAATTCCCATCCTTGGAGCTTTTAAAGACTTGCCACAGCTACACAAAGTCACAGCTGACCTGACCTAGTGCTGAAAATAATAGTCTTGCATTTATTTGTCAAATCACACAGCAAACAACATGTATGTCATCAGCCTGAATCTGTTCTGGGTTAGTCGCAAAGAGAAAAAAATAAAAACAAACCACAAAGGACCATTTCTGACAGTCAGGTTGTCAACCAGCACATGTTCCTCCCTAAACAAATTTTTCAAGACTATCATATTCAAATCTGACACATTTCATTTATACAAGGCTTGAGGTCTCCTTTTCTTTGTGTTTTCTTCAAAGCATAAAATTTATCTCACTTAACTCACAACAATGAAGAATTGCATTTAATCAAACGATAAAACAGTGAACTGAGCAGAGAGCAAGGCAAGAGATGATCAAATGAAGGCAAACTTACTGCTAATAGTCTCAGAGATGGGCTGCTGGTCCACTGCAGTGGCAGAAGAGAGGTCTCACAAGGCAAAGAGCAGTATGGCACTCTGGATGTCAAAGTGCCTCACTCTAGTTCTGAAGCTAATGGCCACAGAAACCAGCTGTGACAGGAAAAAGCCTTTAAAAGGAATGAAAGCCCTTTGTGAAAGGAAGATGGAGTCAGCTGAAGGACAAAAGCCCCCTACAACCACTTAATAGGGCAAACTAAAGAGATCCTAATGAAACAAGAAAGAGTTCTCTTTTTAACTCTGCTACATTTTTATCAAGGACATGAGGAACGAGAGAATAACAGCAGAGAGCTAAACAAATGAAGAACAGAAGACAACAGGTGTGTATACAGTGGTAGATAAACATTCAGGATGAAATGCACACTCTAGAAATGCGTATTCCAAGGAAAATATATATATTTTTTCAGAATCAAATGTATTACTGTCACATTTATGCATGCATAGAGTGCACAAGCTCTGTCGTTTGATTTTTGTAATGCTAAGAATGCCAGGACAGGGAAGTATGGAATACTGACGCATTATTACATGTAATCCTTTAATAGCAAAACTTTCTTCTTAGCAGATTAATAAAAAAGTTTTAAAATTTATTACTAATATGTCCTAGAGGAAGGACGGAAGAACTCTGAGACCTGTTCTGGCTTTTGGTTGGGAGGTTCAAGCATGTGGATGATGAAGCTGATTATAAATAAGCACTGCATATAATAAATGTTTGTTCAATTCAAATCTTAAAAAAAAAATCACCGAAATGCTGGAGGAACAAGTGTCTTTAATATTTTGGGCTTGTTAAAACCATCTGTTTAATTCGAAGGATTTAATTTATTCCAAATTTTAAATCCCCAACATCCAAAGAAGCTTTAGGGAAAAAGCCAAGCCAGGTGCAGCAAGCTAAGCACAGCACTTAACAGCAAGGAAGAAGATGTACTTCCACCTCTCAAATACTGGCTGTCATGCTTGTTTGTGTGGAAAGGTAAGCACCATGGCAAACAGGAAAAAAGAAGCCTCGGCTTGGACCTCAGAACACTTGAGAATAGCTTCAGCTATGCCTCTCTCACATGATTAGTGACACCATGAGAGAATAAAAAACAGATATGATTTCAGTCACCCAAAGCTCTTGAGATTTGGTCTCCATTGCTTCACCATACAAGTGTGCATGAACACAGTCCTTCTCAAGTATCTATCCCTTGTTTTCAAGTATGCCTTTGCAGCACTGGTTTCAGCATAATCAGTTTTGTGGATTTCCCTTCATCTCATTCTCCATCTCCTCAGGTCTCTTTTTTGTGTATTCACAAAACACAGCAACAAAATGGGCCATTCTTTAATATTTTACTGAAGTATGTCCTTTACTCTTCTACACAGACTGAAGGATCTTCTCCAGCATCCTACAGTTTTTTTCAGTTACAGCTATTGTCTGAGGCACTGCATAAATGTTTCACTACTAAAACAAGGTTACTCCATAAGAAAATAACTTCAAACATCCAAAATAAAAAAAGACTCTCTCAGGCAGTTCAGTGATTATTGTTTTTGTTATTTAGTGACATTTGTCTGGTGCTCAGTCAGCACTGTCAGCAAACACAAACACTGTCTAGTATAATACACAGCAGCTTTGTAAAGGTAAAGGGAAGGATCCTCTCTTCTGGTCTTCCTTGGTGAGAGTTTTATTTATTTTTAGGTTCGTGTGCAAGTGTGTCCTTATTTCACAAAAAACCACATTTAAAAATGCACAGAATATATTAAGAAATACTCAGCATAAAAAAACCCTATCACAGGAAATGTGAATTTTCTGATGTACTTCTTGGACTAACATACAGCAAATGTGACCAATTTCATATAATGCAACCATTATCAAAATAAAATTGTACAGATTGTACTGTGTAAATAAAAACACAAGCTTCTCTTCTTTTTCTACTGTGAATTATGACTAAAATTTTCAATACTTAGCTAGGCCACTGTAAAATTACTGCTAGAGAAACCCACACCACTCTATCATAGTTAAAGACTACTCTTCCCCAATTCTGTTTTTAGTTCAGTGGAGGAGCCGATTTATGTTCTTCATTGAGTGCCATGTGCCTGATACCAGAACCTGCGGTAGGAGTTTAAAATCAAGGCACCGTGAATATCCCATGTCTACACAGACAGTAAAAAAAAAAAAAAAATTACTCCTTTTACACAGCACAGTTCATTTCCACAAACCAAGGTAAACACCCAGAGCAAGCAGTTTCAAAAGCACATCTCCTAATGACTTAAACAATGAAATAAACATCCTGCGTACAAAATACTAGTTCTGGAGTCAACCAGTTATAGCAATGTTACGAGCCTTCCTCCCTTTCTTTCCACACTGTAAATGACTGGACAGATGACATATGCATCACTTCAGCTCTTTTTCTCTTGTGCACAAGGAAGTCAGCATAATTTATTCCTTATTATTTAAATTTTCTTTACATAGAAAAAAGAACAAAGCCAGCAACATCCCACAGAGACTCTCACTGACAAAGAAACAAAAGATAAGCATTTATTGAAAATGTCGGTAGAAAAATTCAACCATCCTCAATTCCTTGTAAGAACCTGACTTAACATACCCATAAGTAACAATGGTTGAAGATTTTGTATTAAGTTAACAGATATTTTACAATAAATAGTATTTATACCACAAAAGCTGCTTACTACATACTACTAAAAAGTACATTTCAGAGGAAATGTGACTCAAAAGAAGTATACAAAAATACACTGGCTGCATAACTGTATCCACCCAGCATACAATTGCTCGGTGGATGTCTCCTATGCAGCTTGGGTTCTGTTAACAAACATAATGGGAAATCTCAACCAATAGCGTTCTCTCTCTGGCAATAACTTTACTACTAGTTTGGAGTTCTAAACACAGTTTTCCTCTGGAAGGATTAGGCTTAGCTACACTGTCAATTTTTTTTTCCCCCCACAGTCCAGCTTCAAAGGAACATATCTCAGTTCAGCTGTTCGGTTTGTTTGTGAGTCCTACTTTAGACTGTTAATGAAAGACAGTGTCTTTTTTAAAAGGATCACGGAGCACTCATGTGGTCCTATAACCAGTGTGATCCGCAGATATGGCCAATGAGGCCTATGCTGATAGTCTACTGTGCTGAACATTGCTTTCTTGGCAAGGTCCTGTCTAGGACAAAAAACTTTTGGACAGCAAGTACCAAAAGATCAGCAGGATGACTGACAGCAATAAAGTTGTGATGCAAATGTAGTGATCCTGCTCCTGCTCTGCTGCACACACAACCTGGCCTTCAGGCCTGTGCTTGCGCTGCACAAATACCCTGGCTGCAGGTTTGCTTCAACCTGCCCATTGTGGCAAAGGGGGCTGCAGACAGCTCCTGCGCGGTACCTGCATGGCCCTGCCTTTACCTAACAAGATAAAGCAAGAAGATGCAAGCAACAAATTCTCATTAAAACATAGTTTCTGTTTGACTGTTCCCTTCTAAGAAAAAACTCATAATAGACTGAATGACCAAAAGGGGACAATCTCTGCTATGTGTGGCGTTTGCATGGCATACTGTGTGGAGTCCTGTTCAATGCTATACACTGCTTGGGACTCCCAGCATCTAAAGGGTCATAAAATTACCAGATTACCTATGCTATTCTCTTCTTACAGTGTTAGCTCCAATGAATAGCTTTTAAAACGCTACCTTACCAAAGTGACTTTGTTATCAGAGTCATTACGGACCAGCACCTCCTGGTGCCAAACACTGAACAGTTCAAATGTCTAAAAGATGAAAGATCAAGCACAACATGTAAAGGTATCTCGATGGATCAAAGAAGTTGAGAAAAAATAGTATGGACATCTAACATTAAACAAAACTTACTACTGTAAAAGACTAGAAACAAAATCCATTTCTATAAATGACTGACTTAAAGGTTTACTCATATTCCCCACTTTTAATTGTTTCATTTCATCCTGAAATGCTCTTCTAAAAAACTCCTCTTCCCAGGCATGTTCCATCAGCTTTATGGTTCTTCAGTCCTGTGTCTCCCGAAAATTAAACTCCATGTTTATAAAATAAGGCAGTTGCTTAAGTAAACCCACAGTGTGTTTTACCATGACAATATTATTACACTACAACACCAATTACATTGATAACATCAAGTGTGCCCACTGCATACCCCTGAAGATTAAGAAGGCCTACTAGTTTGGCTTGGCTGTAACAATTTCCTGTGTCCAATTAAATCCCAGTGTCTGGAGACTTTCTGTTCCTTCTTTCCTTTCCTCCTTTCCCTGCTCAGTTTCTCTTGACCTAATTTTGAATCCTTTTAGAGATATGGAAATAGTGAAAGACTAGTGGTTGTTGACTCTAAAACACTCAATTTAACTGGCTGATGTTTAAGGAATAAATAAATCAGTAAATATTAACTACATTAAATAACCAGAACAGTTTTCACTGCAGTGCCAAATTTTTCACTACAAAAAAAAAAAAAAAAAAAAAAAAAAGCAAAAAGCAAACTGAAGGTAACTTTTTTATTCCCAGATTTCTTAATTTTTTTTAAAATTTCACCAGTCACTAGATTTTCCAGCAACAGATCTTTGTAATAATTTAGCAATGATAACTTGAAAAGAAAGTGGCTTTTACCACCTTTAATACTAAATTGCTTGGAAATTTCACTTTCTGACAGCTTTATGATTTGACAAATACATTGCAATAAGTCGCCACCGTGTACCTTTACAGAGTACGTCTATCCTCCTGTTGCTGGTTCAAATATGAAAATGCTTGTTTTGCAGATTTCTGAGATAGGGAAGCAGAGTATTAAAACTCCTTTTATTACAAAAAAAAAAAAAAAAAAAAAAAACCACTTTTTTTAAAAAAAAAAAAAAAAAAAAAAAAAAACAAACAAAAAACACACAACCATGCTCCTGTCTCACACATAAAATTTCTTTCAAATGTTCACTTGGATTATTATCTCCAATAAAGGATCATTTCTAGTTAAAGAAGGACACAATAAAGAAATCACAAGAACAAAGCAATAAAGAGTAACCAAAGCATCCAACTGGTTGATTTTGTGTTCTCTTTTTACCTTTTCTACCCCAAAACATTCTCAACTTTCTGAAGAAATTCTGTACTTGAAATTCAACAAAGACGTTTTCACTTCAACATTCTGCCACGACTCAGGGGGAGGGTGGCCAAGTGCCAGATTCTAAACTGGACTTTGCTGCCCAGGATGCAGCTCAGATGCTCAAGCTGTGCAAAAGCAATGCCAGGGGATAGTAGGTTGCAGTATAGCAAAGATCCAAGAACATGAAAAGAAAAACTAAAGAGCTTGAAACTTTGATATCCCATCATAACTCCAAGACATAACTCCTCAAGGCATATATCTGCATTGTCTTCATATAATCTCACTTTTTTCTATTTTTCCTGGTGTGAGTTTTTTTTAATTCTGCAAGATTGACACCATTTTTAAGCTTTATACCGGAAGGTTCTCCTGTTCTTTCATCATCCTTGTTATCTGCAGCTTGAAGATGTCAGAGAAATGTCCTGTAAAGGCATGTGTCCAAAAAATAATACCTGAAAAGAACATGATTACATGCATAAAGGCATTATCCGGCAGTTAGAGACAGGAAGCAATGTGCAAGGGATATGCCCTCTTGGGTCTAGACTGTCAGAGTCTGAAAAATGCGTGGTTTCAGAAAATGGCTGCAAAGTCTTTGTCAAGGTGTTAGAAAAAGCTTGGGAAAAAAAAAAAGTATTAAGTAAAGCTGTAGAGGGAAAAACTACATACAAGAAGCCTGATGACTGCCAATCGTGTATAGACTTAACCATCACCACAACAACATCACTCTAATTCCACCTGTTCTGCTTTTCCATAGAGTTAAAACATCATCAATCTGTCCAGCTTTCGAAGCTGCAGAGATCAATTACAGTTTCCCACAAACAAATAAAGGTCACATTTACTCAGCAGTTCTTCTGCATAAGACTGAGCTTTGCCAAAAATAAGTACGGTGGGATAGCTTATCAAGCCCAAAGTACACAAGAGAAAAAATCTTGAGAGAAAAAAAACATTTCAGACTCTAGTACTCTGCATAATCCAATTTCATGAAGCTATGCACAGTTTTACTTTTTTTTTCATTGCTGAGTGAAAAGTTTCAAGGTCTTCAAACGTGTCACAATGGTGCCATTTTTTCCAGCCACTTCTGGTGTCCGACTTCACTAAACTGTAATGAATCAATGCTCAGCTGACAGTCACATTCCTGTTATTTCTCCTGATAACTCTGCAATAAAGTGTATCTGCAAACATGGAAAGCAAATAATTTCCTATGACAATGAAAGGAATTTAACTTGGTAAAAACAAACATAATCAGTTGTTTATTCTGATATTTGTGATCCATACATGTCCACAGACACAGAACTTTCCCAATAGATTTCATGACAGTTACCATAAACTAAAATCAATAATCATAGAATTACAGAATGGTTTGGGTTGGAAAGGACCTTAAAGATCATCAAGTTCCAACCCCCCTGCCGTGGGCAGGGACACCCTCCACTAAGACCAGGTTGCTCAAAGCCTCATCCAGCCTGGCCTTGAACATCTCCAGGGATGGGGCACCCACAACTTCCCTGGGCAACCTGTTCCAGTGTCTCACCACCCTCACAGTGAAAAATTTCTTCCTACTATCTAATCTAAACCTACCCTCTTTCAGCTTAAAATCATTACCCCTCGTCCTGTCACTACACTCCCTGATAAAAAGTCCCTTCCCCATCTCTCCTGTAGCCCCCTTGAAGTACTGGAAGGCTGCTAGAAGGTCTTCTTGGAGCCTTCTCTTCTCCAGGCTGAACAACCCCAACGCTCTCAGCCTGTCCTCATACAGGAGGTGTTCTAGCCCTCTGACCCTTTTTCTGGCCCTCCTCTGGACCCGCTCTAACAAGAATAATAAGAAGTTTGTGAAAAATCAAACATTATGGAAAACACACTATACTGAATCTCCTATGTACAAAATTTTCATGACTTTAATATCATAGCTATATAAAAACAAGTAGGATCAGGTATACCCAGCTTCAACAATCATGCAATATTTTAAAGTCAGACTTTTGTGCATTTTGGCAACCAGGTATATAAGTGAACAAACAGAACAGAACACATACAAGAAGCTCTTCAATTTTGACTTTAAACATAAGTGTGTTAAATCAAAAGAAATACAGCAAGGTATTTTTTTCTCACACATTTTGTTATGGGAAAGCAGAAAATAAACTCAAAAAGGTATGTTCAATTATTCATGACAATTAAAAAAAGAATGAACTAGCAAGCTCACAACATGAATACCACTGTTAAAGTGAAAAGAGAAATAAAACACAAATTGACCAAGTCCAAGGAAGGCACACATATCTGTCAGAAAGAAGAGAATTATAAACCAAAGGCAGAAGGACCAAGCTAAATGGGGAACAAACTGCCAAGTCAGTCAGACCCTGTGGGTTTAATAACCTTAAAGGTATCCTTGAAAAAATATCAACCAAGGTTTCTTTAAAGGAAGGGAGGCTGAGGGGGAGCAAGAAATAATAGGCAAGATACTTCCTAAATAAAATTCATATTTAACAGCACATTCTTATTTGAAGTACACTAACTACTATTTCAAACATACGTGAGATCTTAACAGCACCACATCTGGGGCATTTTGAGATCAGGAGTATGTACCAGAGAGTACACAACCAACATATCAAGTATGTAAACACTAAATTTTCACACTTGCACTTCCTGACAGTTACAGAGATGCTAATAGCTGATAATAGTACTTTGAATAGTGAAAAAATATATACTTCCTTTACTGAGATACTTTTCAACTAACTGATCCTCATTTCAAACCCACAAAACTGGATTAAGATTTTAATTAAGCTTCAACTGATGTTCCTATGAATTTGTCAGCCAAATATCCTTTACATGATCCCAAAGCTTTCATGGAATTATATGAATCAAAAAAGCATGCTGATTTTGTAATATTTGTGTGTTCAGTAAAACACAGTATGCAGATACACTAAAATGGTCTCATTTATGTGAAGGAGCTATTCATTAATGCTTTTGTGTCACTGCATCCCTGCCAGAGAAAATGCCTGACTCCAGAGGAAAAAAAAAAGATTAATTCAATACAGCATATTATGTTACTACTGAGCATAGCCATGGTAAGCCTATACATGTAAGAACTACAAAAATAAAAACAGTAATTCAGTAGGAAAGGCAATTAGAATTAAAAACAGATAGGGATTAATATGAAAAACCTAATTTTTTGGGAGGAATTAATTGTATCACAGATCCTACAAAACCACACAGAAAAATCATGAAAATCAGATCAGGAAAGTGTTAGTTATAATAATGTATCATCGAACTGTATGGACATTCCACACTTGTCACAGTTACAGAATACTACACAGTACTGCATAACTATCCCACCCGTACATTGATACAGCACAGCACTGAACTTTGAAAACTCCTGGCTAGCTGATTATTTTCATGCATGAGTGTTTATGTTGGTACAACAGAATGATTGACAGTGAGGGAATAGAACACCACTGCTGAAAGTGAGTACAGGATTGTAATAAGTTTCAAATGCAAGGTGGTATCACAGACTTCGAAATTGGCTTGGAAGAATGAAAGATTCAGCTGAAGGTAGAGTCTGCAGAATTGCACACAATTGGGCTGCAAAAGGGAAACCCAAGAGGCCAAGAAGCAGCTTGTCTAATAGAAGTGACTCCTAAAACATCCCCAATAAACACCAGGAAGAAAGACACTGTCTTCGTGTTCTCCTGCAACCGCTGCAGAAGCACATCATGGCTTATGGTGCTTTTACACATCAGGTAACAAAACCAAAGATAAATAAAGTTATCTTAATCAATGCAAGCACCACACAATCAACCACAAGCAATCTTTTTATATAGAGCACTTTATAAATATTAACACGTAAAAACCAAGTTTAAGCTGTTTTGGAGGGAGGATGATACACTGCTAAAGTCATTTTACATAAATGACACACCAAACCACAGGAATGCAGGGAAATTGTGATTTCAGACGCTATTTCTTCCTCTTAAAGAAGACATGTATGAGACTGCTAATGGATGTAAGGAAGTTAATAGCTGATCCTAGTCTGATGGGTGCGTTTTAGGTAAGCTGCTGTGGTCAAAACAGAGGTAACTGAAGTTGTAGTTACTCTTCTATTGCCCGTGTTGCACATGCACCTTATTGAATTTTGGCTCTGTACAGGTGCAGAATTTAATTGCATTTGGATTAGATTGCAACATCTTCCTAAATAAGAGAAGTCAGTAGCAAAGCCTACAGGACCTCCTATACAGTCTCCTCTAAGTGCAAGGAAAGCTTCCTGCAAGTACAAGACATTAGCTTATTGTACAAACTCTTAGGAATATTAAAATATTGAGGGCAACAGCAAGAGTCATCCAACAAATTATTTTCCCGTCTCAGAATCAGCATGCATAAATGGCATTGATTCTACCATCACAACAAATAACTTCAGGAACAGAGAACTACATCTCTGACTCTGAATGTTTGCAGTTATCTGATCAAAGAATAATCCCTGAGCTGTTTCTGTCAGAGATTTTTTTTCATGTCATCAATATCCACTACAGTAGACACGCCCTGAGCTGTTTCTGTCAGAGATTTTTTTCATGTCATCAATAGTCACTACAGTAGACACAGCAAAATACATAACTGTGGCTTTTCAAGTTCACAAGTGACCACTCATGAGGGATCCAGGAAAAATGTAATTTCCCCCTTTTCTCAAGGATTCCAGCCTCTTCCCCCCCATGCAACTTCAACATAGCCCTAGTTAAAAACATTGTTTTGAAAACCGGTAGCCGACATCCGCTAGAGGATTGTACTGTTGTCCTGCCCCACTAAAATGGACAGTCGAGAGAGGTTTTTTGTGGTTCTCCGAAAAGGAGCACCGGCTAGGTGTAGTCAGACAATGACTTAAGGAACAATACAACACAATTTTATTTACCTCAACAACAGAACAATACAACACGATTTTATTTACCTCAACAACGGCAAAAACATCACGAATCAACTTCTCAGAGTCAAGCACCAAATCACACTTATCAATTATCACCAGATATCACTTATCCATTAAGCAAGCACCAAATAATGCTCAATCATCATTTGGAAGCAAAAATCAGACACAAGACAGAGTAGGAAAGAGTTGAAAGACAAGAAAGGGCGTCAGAAAGACAGAGAGACAGAGACACACAAACACAGAGAACATCACCAATCCCTCGTTCCAGCGCGTGTCTTCTCTTCAGGCAGAAACCCTCGTTTCAGGAAGAAACTTCTTATCTGGGGAGTTCTAGGACCACACCCCGGGGGGGGGGCTGCATCCAGGTCACCTTCAGGGTTGACCTTTGGGGGGTGCAACAGCCCTGCATCTGGGTTAGCTTTGGGAGGGGACTGCTGGCTCTCCACCGGGGAGACGACTCCAGTTCAGGAGGAGTTCCCGTCACTCAAAACATTAACAACTTGCTAATGTTCGATCAACAAAAGAACTTTTCTTCCAACATGCTCTACCCCAGCTGTTTGTAGACATAGTGGCACCTCTTCTTTAGAGGTGTTCTGCCCGAGTGCTCTGCCCATTGTTTGAAGCCTGAACATGGATAAACATCAGCCGGGAGGGTAGGAGTCCAGTCTGTGACAACTCTGAACAGAATACTTCAAGGTCTTGAATAGGCCACGTCTGCTCCACTTGTCCCTATACCGTGGGAGAAACTTGTATATTAGCATGAGTAGCTGCTGAGAAACTAGCTTGAGAAACCCGCACATTAGCATGAGTAGCTGCTGTAACGGAATCTGGCGGACTGTCCTGTGCCAGCCTGTGCTGCACACACTGGTGGATGTTACAAAAATATACAGACTCTGAGAAGAAGATGCATTATTCTGGTTACACAAAATAAAAGGTACAAAGGTATGTGGAGGAGAAGGAACCTTTCCAACAACAGGACCTGCGCAGCATGCTATGGGAAAGTCCATCGAGGATCTGCCTGACGCTGCATGAATCCACAGTTCCCAGCATCTGAATAGACGTAAGATTTACTTGTTACTTGTGTTCCTCTTTTTATTCTATCTTATTGAAACAGCTATTTTATTGTTCCATTTGTTGTCAGGTGTTTTTTACTGAGTGCCAAAAAGAACCCTGTACCACTGCTCTCTCCCTCTCATCTTCTACCTCCTTCTGGTGCAGAATAAGGATACAGACATTACTCACATACAGAATTTCTACAGAAACAAACATCCTATCACTACTCATTCTCTCAGGCCTCAGTACAACAACGGAGTACAACAGCAATGAACCTCTTGCATATCCATACAAATCTGATTAAACTGAACTCTGCACAGACCCTGGTATATATATCTAATTGCAGGAGTTTAAGAAGATATTTCTTCCGACTGTCCCCTCTGTCAGAGATGACTGCTTTGTAACAGGATTGATGGAAGTGCTGACTACCCTGGGGATCATAACTTTTAGAAGACTAGGGTAGCATTCACATTTGCAGCAACATCGCAAACTACTGTAATATTTTTGTTTTAGGGAACATAAGTCACAGCCCTGAGAAGTTTAGCTTCTAAAATATCTTTTACATATTTTAAACAATAATGGAAAATAAATGGGGATATGCTACCCACAGATGAGTTTGTCAAATTGCTCATAAAGCTTTCTGCACAATGCTACTGCTTTAGCTGTCCAGAAACATGGAAAACACAAACTGGCAGGAGTAGTTGTAGCAGAGAGAAACATGATCATATTTTCTAAACAGCCTGAGGGCTTTATCAATCACTCTATTTCCTTTAAATTGCAAAACTGCAAGAAACCAATGAAAGCAATGATATATCAGTTGTTCCAGGTCCTAAATTTTTACTTAGCAACTTAGTTTTAGCACCAACTGTGCTGAAGTTGTTTTTTTCTTATTGTTATTTGGAAAGAGCCACTGACAACACTAAACAGAGACCATTATATATATAAATAGCTACCAATTCCGGTTACCCATAAGTCCTCTTTTTTGAGTTCCTACAAAAGTTCCCCTAAAGTTTCTAAATTTGTGACAGTCCATGTAATTTCAGTGAGAATGCAGCAGTTATATTTGAACAGACTGAGAAGAGATTTGTTGCTTTTCTTAGTTTGTAAGCACATACCATGCGTTAAAAAAAAAAAAAAAAAAAAAAAAAAGGCAAAATAATTACCAGGAAGAATATACAGCAAAGGTTTTTCAAAATGTGAAAGTTCACCTCTAATAGCTTTCTCTTTTTATAACAGCTCCAGGGTTGTCCTGCCCAAGAACCAATGACATTTTGTCAAAACCACTCTCCCCTCCCAACCCCCCATTTTAGAGCCACTTGCTAAATAGAAAACTAAGGAGGAAAAAGGTGGGTCTTTGAAACAGAAACTGCAAACCAGGCATGAATACAAATAATGAGTACAAATACACAAACAACACCAGCATCTTACAATGGAAAAGAGAGCCTAACTATTTCTTTATTATTTAGTGCAAAGACAGAAAGTGGGTTAGGGATGGGAGTGAAGATCTACCGATTCAATCCACCTCTGCGTGAGGGCAAGTAACAGCTACTTATTTTAGTATGGCTCTCAAAATGCTGCCTGGCTTCCCTCATAGATAAGCTGCTCATGAGCTACTCATGAGTCAGTGTAATTTCAAATGCTGTGTTTTAAGACTGTAAAACTTCAGGTCCAGAGCAAGGGATGAGCAGCTCAGACACCTGTGCATTGTGGGCAGAACAGAAAGCTGGAGCTGGGTCCCCTATCCACCATTCCAGTCTAAGTTTTTCCCACACATCAGCCAGAGACCCTAGTATGTCAGTTATTTTCACTTTTTTTTCTTATTTTTTTTTTAAATTAGTATTCTGTAATTTGATTGAAGAGAAGTCTTTCAGCAAGAAAAAACATAGACCTAGATTTTGAAAAAGTTACTTTTTACAGAATTCTGTTGAGTGTTTTTATGGGACTGCTCAGAAAACTGTCAGTTTCCTATTTCCCCTCTGACACGCTGGCTTGTGTGATTTGTCACAATGGTTATCTTTGTCATAGTATGTGACATAATACGAAGAAGCTCAGAAAATATGATGTGACAAGCCAACTAATGCACTGAGACAGTAGGGAAATTTAAAAGCAGTACATATCTTAAAACTGAGTTGACTTCTTTCTGCCCTCCTCCATCCCTCTCCCCTCCCAAGCCCAAATGGTTTCCCCTGCAAAACGGTGAGAGTCAGCTCTTCATTACCCATACTTAAGCAGCAATTCTCCTTCCAACGTTGCCTGTGACAAATATTTTTCTGATAAGCCAGAGTACAGGCAAGTGATCTATATTTAGTGCAGTCCAGAGTCTGCAATCGCACGTACAAAGGTTCTTCCTGAAGTGGGTAAAGAAGTAAACTACCAAGAAAAAAGCAATATTCAGAGAAGATGGATGAATAAAATTGGAATGCGTAAGCAGTCATCAAACAACAAGGTGAGCTAGAGAAATATGCAGCATCTGTGTGCAAAATAATGCCAGGAAACCAAAGATGCATCCTGAGAAACTGCTATTTCTTCTTGAAATAACCTTTGTTTTCTGCTTCATGAACAGTCTCACACTGCAAGTGCACACACCATTCCACATGTCCATGGAGCCAGGTTAAAATGGGCTAGTCACCAAAAATGTAAGTGCCTGCTTGAAAGGGAGGATGTCACTTGAAGGCTTCAAAACAATATATAATAAAAAGTATCACAATACTGGGATGTACTGTTAGTACTAAGCCTTTCAGACAAAACAGGTGTCCACTTTGCATAGGCAGTGTCTTTCAATAGCAGCAAATAATTTTATTATCAGATTTATTTAGAATTGCAGTACTACAGTGGTATATTTGTGTCCCTCCCTTATCACCCCATTCCTGTTGGCTCTGGCATGCAAAATGAAAAAAAAGCCCAATATATTCCCCACCATCAATTGTGAACATTCCTGGAGTTAAAGAGAAAACTATTCACCCGAAATCTGAACTCAGAGGTTAGTTTGTTATAACAGTATATTCAGAGAGTATGTTCCTTTTTCACATAAACTATTTTATACTGTCATGACACTGAATAATAATTCTAGCATAGATAGTCTAGATCAGAATTATTATTCTAGAGTAAAAATATTCTTAAAATAACTTCAGTTACATTTGAGAATTACATTTAAGTGTGGACAAAACCTGAATTTTAGGCAAACATTTAATCAATCTTCAAGAAGAAATTATCAAAACACTTGGATGATCGGCTGGAAATTTTAGTTATTGTACTTTAATAACCACAATATGGGTAATATTTTATTCATAATGGAAACAATATGGATTTCTAAAAAATCCTAAAAATACTTAGAATACAGGAATCTATGTGCTTTCTGACTTTTAAATTCCATTTTCTCAGTACCATTTTATATTAAATAGGTTATATACAGGCTACCTTATAATAATGTCATCACTTCCTTATTTTAACAAACAGTAAAAACTCTGTATACTTGGGAGACACATGCAGAACATAACATTTTAATCACTTTTACTCTGCAGATTTAGTGGGTACAATCAAAAGATCATAGTTAAAAAACCTCAAATCCCAAAGCAATGTCTTGATTGAAGTAATTTTAACCTGTACTGTAATAAAATCAGATTTTATAGTTTACGTAAAAAGAATTAGGAAGTGCAGAATACCACTTAATGTACAGTATATTTTAGGACTTTCCACTTAGAAACGTATTATGCTTCTCTTTCTTTCTTACTGCAACCCTCATAAAGTTGCTTTAAAGTAGAACTTATCAATACTTATATAAACATTTCCAGATTTTCATATGGAAACTTCTACAGAGGTGGAAAATAACAGTATTGTTTCGTTGATCTGACAGGTGGCAGATTTGGGTTAACACCATAGAAATCACACTTGAAACTCATTATCAGCAGCCCTGTTGCCTGGCTGGACTCCACCTGGACATGCTGTGTTCACAAAGAGAGCACAGGTAGGCGAGTAGGATACACACACAGAGCTTGGAGACTGGAAAAAAAAGCCACTGGGACACCTGAGTCTGGGTAGGAGAAACCTGAGGGAAGGTAGGATCACAGTTTACAGAGTCACAAAAGCAACAGATAAACTGCCTTTCAGCAAATCCTGCAATAAAAGAACAAAGTGGCCACTTGACAAAATCAGTGGGAGATAGCCCAAAACAGACAGCAAGCAGAGAACTTGGAGACCTTGCTGCTGCATGAGGCTGTGGAGGCAGACAACACCAGGAGATTTAAAGAAAGATTAAACAAATTCAGGCAGCATGTACGGTGGCTACTAAAAGTACTGGGCAAGGATGCACCCTCTAACTTGTCTAATACAGCTGTTGATCCTGGAAAAGTACAAGGACAAAGGACCAGAAAACATGTACAAGCACATAAGCCCTCCTTAAACCACATCTCCTGATATCACCATTAGAGATGGGGGTACAAGGACTCACAGGCTGCCACTCTGAGCTTAGAGAGTATTTCTTACACATTCCTGTCATCAGTGGAGGCCTCTACCAAAGAGCAAATAATGTGTTTTAACAGCATGTCTTTCTGACCACTTTGGCACTTGTCATTGACCTTCCCATCACCAAAAAAAAAAAAAATAAAAAAAGTCATCAGCCTCCATGATAATTTAATATAAAAACCCTAATATTTACTAGATGTCTGTTTGCTTGTTTACCTTGCCTTAGAGGTCAGAGTTGGCTTTAACTGGAAAAGATATTTACATCAGCAGCGAGGTCTAAGGTTAGAAATAACAAGTGCCACCATAAAAAAGGGAAGAAAAAATCTTAAATCATCCTACAAGAGAAACAAATATTTCCTTACAAGGAAGGTGGTCTTCATGTTGATGGTCTCTTGACCTTTTAGCAATTAATTTTGCACACACTGACCACTGCAGAACTGTACAGGCAATGTGAAAACGTCTTGCTTTCTGCCCTATGCCAAGGTTACTGAAGCCCAAATCTCTTCCACAGGCTTTGCATTAGGTAGAGGATTCTGCAGTCAGTTATGCCATGCAGCTTTGTTAAACTGCACTGAGAGAGTGGTTGTGGTTACATCCTACATGAAGAGCAACCACAAAAATGATACCTAAAAGACACACTTGAGTCCATAATTGCAAGTCAAATTGCTTTTGCCATAGCACAATAACAATGTTTCTTTCAAGCTAATCAAGGAAAGATGCATGTCATGTCAAATTCCTTTCATTTTTATACCCTCATTTCCCTCAAAGGCAAATGTTTGGTATGAAGGGACAAGCATGACTTCACTAATTATAATAAAAAATTGACTAGTAACTACTTTGTGTTTACACCAAAAAATAAAATATAAATATAAATATAGGAGATCTGAGTCAAGCTTACCAAATACTTAGGATTTGTGGCATCTGCAAGATTAAATTGTGGGTTTTTTTATTTCAAGTACAGTACATAAAGCATATATTCTAGGACGGCATTAATTGTAGTAAACACAGTATACACAACACAGTATTTGCTTGCAGGTTCTGACAACCTGTCTTTTGTATTGCCACGTACAGTATGTTAAAAAGGCTTAACAACTTAATCTAAAAGTGTTTTATCTACAATCAGGGTACTACAATATTTCATATTCTTACAATTAAAGCAAGCAGTACTAAATGGCAAATTTTACAAAGAAATACCGAATGGCAAACTTCACAACGAAATAACCAATTTCAATGTGAAGAAAAATAAGACAACCAAAATTTCTCACACTTTTCCAATAATACATAAATATTTACAATAACTTCATTATTTCCTGGTTTAAAAATAAAACGCTTTTATAGTTATGTTTTTGTCAGCTTATCCACACAGGCATGTAATTTGCTAAGAAGCTAAAGCCCCCAAACATGTCATTTTGAAAGTGTTCAGATTCTATAAAAATTTCAAAAATTTGGTAAAATTAACTGATCCTGCTGTAGAATACAGCTCAGCATAGAGAAGGATCATGAATGTCCTGTTAAACTCTCCCATTTCCTGCAGGTGACGTATTCAGTCGAGATCATTCACATCACAGGAGAACAAGAATTCTTTGATAGTGGAGGAGCAGTTAGCAAGGAGGCAGGGAGATGTGTATCTAGTACTAATAGCAGCTGTGCCTGTACCACAGCACTGACGCACTCACCGTCCTCATTCCTGAGCAGACACTTTGCACTTCGTAAATGTATGTGGGACACTGCATAAGCGCACTTCTTATATAAGCTGGTTTCCTTTGGGAGCAAATCCAGCTGCATGGACAAAGGAGCAGATGTTTTATAGGTCTCCCGAGCTATGCAATTGGTGAACTATCTGTACAGGACGTCAGGTGGTAGGCACACACATTACAGAACAGAGGTTGTCTTCAGAATGTATAGAAACTTCTAACCATTGAGCTCAGAACAAACAAAAGCTCTTGCCACCTTGCAGCATGTTACCTGAGTAATGGAGAAAAGACTGGTGTACTTCAGGGATCGGTCAGCTCTGGTTGAATTACTAGAAGCTGCAAGTGACTTCTCAGTCTAGGACTGAGCCAAAAAACCACACATTCATTCAAGTGGGCTCGAGTCGTAAACTGAAAGAGACGAGCAAGCAGATAGAGCTCAAAATGTAACAGGTTATTGTTACAGGACAGACTATTACGAAAGATGCTTCAATCTGGCATTACCTGCAAAAAAGGACAAATAATGACCAGCAATCTTGGAAGTAATCCAGGTGAATGGAGGACAGCAGAACTCAAGTGAAAAACAATTGACCAGATTCAAAATAATTACTTCTGTATTTTAACTTCCTTACCAATTGCTAACATCGATAGGAAAAAAAAAAAAAAAGAGGAAGAAAAGAAAGTCTGTCTTCCCCTGAAACGATGCACAAAAACTATAATCCAAGGACCCATAAATGATCTTTTATTACTCAAAGAGGTACCTGTAGTAGCTTAAATTCATAATTTCGCTATGCTCAGATCTCTCAAAGACTGATAGCACTTCAGTGTATTATTAGCATTTACACATTCATCTCTGACTTCTGTAATTTCTCTACAATTAGAATTATCACTGCTAGATTTTATGCAGCATCGTGAGGAAGAAATTTTTAGTGTCCTTTCACACTTGACACTTGTCTGTCACTGGGACACTGAGTGCCAGTGCCCTGAACAAGTGCAGAGCCAGTTCTCTTTTTTGGTACATGTTTTCACCTACAGTACTCCAGTGGTCCCCTCTTCATTTTGCACCAGTTGTTCACATAGATATACCTCCTCTGACAAGACGTATATATCTTTACTAGTAGAAAATTTTCTCTCTTCATTTCATTGGTCTTTCGAGGCCACCTCTGTCCTTCCCATCAAAAAAGGAGCACAGGCATTATCATATTCATCATACTTTGTTCTATTTAACAGATTTACTTTTTCATGTTGAAAGGGAAGCTACAGATAGATTACAACAGAATATCAGTAAAGCAAGTTCTTTTCTTTTTTTTTCAAGAAAAAACATATTAAGTTGAATGACTTGGAGGGAAACATTTTAAACATCTAAACGATCAGTTCAAAGCAAATTGAAAATAGCAGACTGCCTCCACATGCATATAAAGGGAATACTTAGGAGAAAGAGTAAAATTCATTATAGCAACAGTCATAGAAGCCCTTAGATTTCTCATCAGCTTACCTCAACACCAGTAGTACCATCAATACACTGTCTAATGGCTTCACAAGCTCCTCAAAACTAGCTTCATTGGAAAATGCTGTCTGATATCAGCTCCCATTTATTTTTGACATCAAAATGACAGTTTAATGAACAATTGCTTCTGGTAAAAGTTTGCTTTTAAAACCAACAAAGTCATGAGAACTGTAAGATGGTTGCACAAAGATTTTAGAAACAGAAATTGTTTCAAGTGTTCAAAGTAGCCCCTCCAGGCTGTGTCTAGCCTAATAGTTTTCAGCATTATCTGTTAATGTTTTAATTTAATTTCAGTCATAATACAATTGGTAAAGGCTCAAATTATATATGCATAAATACAGGCTGCAACTGCCACTGAAAATAAGGGAGACCAAATGAAATGATAAATGCTGTATAATTGGAAAAAAGCAGAAAAACCTGACAGACTTTTTCTTTAAAGCTCAAAGAATACATCAGGGAATAGTAAATTAATCAGATGCTCTGTCTCAAAAAAAACCTAATCGCATATGCAAGTCAAATTTGGCAAAGTAGCTCAGCCTTAATGAAAGATGGAATTTGACAATATTGACAGATTTTATAGCAACATTTTCAAAATAGGCCATTTCACTCTGAAAAGTCAAAATTTTTCATTTTTGACATTTTCTATATAAAACATTTCAACTTTTCAAAAGATATGTCAGCAGGCTGAATTCCTCCCACGAGGTTTTTAGAAGTCAGAGTCATACAGGAAGGATAAAATATTTTCCAATCCCTCATCCTATATTCAAGTCAAACCCAATGAACACTTATAGAGAGAAAGGAACATGAGGAGAATATAACATAACCCTCAGGACATAGTTCTTACATTATTACCAAAAATATCAATTCAGAGCCCTGTGGCCTTTTATGGAAGTCAATTCCCAATCTTAAAGTGTACCTCCTATCAAAGCAATCACTCTTGTGATGGAAATTTTCTGGTCTTAGTAAAGAAGTATAGAAAACTGAATTTAGAGGTTGCAGAGAGGAAAGGAAGAAAAAAAGTATACTTTTCTTACATATTTTGACAACATATATGACCAAGAGGAAAAAAATTAATTTAGATTTTGTTTCACCTCCTGAACAAAAACATAGAACTTGAAAATCGTTTTCCTTTGTTTCTCAATGAAGTTTGCATCCATTCTGTTTCAGAGAAAACTAAGCCCAAAACACAGTATACGGTTTCGAAAAGGAAAAAACGGCATACTGTGACAAAGTTGAAAACTTTCATTTTCAGGAACTGGTACTAAAAGTCAAAGGAATGAAGAGTTCAGATTAACAAAACTGCCAGAGGCAACATCGGCAGTGGTAATAGCTCTCTTTTCACCCTGTAAAGCCTGCTGCTTCACTCCACGTGGACAAGCTAAGTACCACCAACAGTAAAACACTGCCAACAGGTGTTGAGAGCAACACATCCAATAACAGCTATGTTGATCATACCCAAAAAACCCCACACAGCATCTACCACATGACTAAAACTATACAGTATCACTCTGAAGGCATAGAACATCTGCTTGAAATTAAGCTTTATCAAGGAAAGGAAATATAGGTCAAAATTACCCATGCATCAGAATCCTTACCAAAAGGAACATAATCATTTTGAGCCACCAACAACAATATTCAAGTTACTGTTAATCACCTGCTAAGCTGATGCAGTAACTGTTGTGTGAGAAAAATCAAAATTTACAAATAGATATTGAGATAGAACACAAATGTCACCTTTAGGATTTAGAAAGCCTGAATGACTTTTCTCCTTAAAAACACAGAGCTCCTATTATCATACTGTCATCAGAAGCAATCAAGCCATAGCCTACTTAAGGCACTAGGACTGCTTGGGTGACATGCTGTAACTGGCATGCTCCAGTCTGCCGGTTAATGTCTTTTTGATGGGCAGAGATTTCCTATGACAGATGGCAATACAGTTACTTTCAATTCTGAGAAATCATGCTAAACCAACTTTGCTTTTCATACACACAGTAGACGGGCTAAGACAGACATTAATAATTCTCACAAACAATTGCACAAGACAAGAAACAAAACACCGAGAAAAAAGTCCAAGAGGATGTCCACTGAAAGACTATTTCATCATCCACCACTCAGGCCCAAAATCCTACCATTCCTCATCCCAGCCCCCCACTGACAACCAAAAAAAATAGCGGCAAAGCAAAACAGTGACCTGAGATGGTGCACAGACTACATAGGCGATGTGGGGAACAAAGGACAGAATTGTTTGAAGACTGAGTTGCTTATGAGGGAATCATCGGTATGGTAGAAGTTGTGTTGGTGACATGGAGCAAAACATCACCTTTGCAAGTACAATGCCAAAAATTTTCAAGGGATTCTCATGCATTAAAAAAAAATCACAAAGGAAAAGGAAGTCAAATCACCACTTCAGCATGCATAAAAGATTTGAGCTCAGAAGGTAAAAATAACAAAGGCACAAAAATTATTAGCTTGATTAAGACCCAGACTTCACAGCAATCAGACAGATAGTTGGTACGGATAAGGAGGCTGCTCCTGCTGATAAGCACCATTTGCAAAAAATCACGCCCACCCTAGACAAAAAACAAAGAAATTCAACTCTAAAGCTGAATGGCTCTATACGTTCTGGCATTGGTAGAATAGTGCAGCAGATGGCAATACAGTTACTTTCAATTCTGAGAACTTCTTCCTTTAAAGAGTATGTAAGTCTGCCACAGAAACAGATTTTGTGGTGCTTAGGGACATGGTTTAGAGAGTTAGGTGGTGTTGGGTTGGACTTGATGATCCTTGAGGTCTTTTCCAACCTTAATGATTCTATGATTCTATGGCAATAATACAGGTGTTGTACAGCCTCAAGGAGTTTCTTTGGTAGCTTCAATCAAAGAAACAACTAGTTGCTTCCATTTCTTGGTGCCTAAAAACACCCAGAGCAGTGGTACATGACTAGCAAAGAAAGGCAAAGAGATCCCACAGCATAATAAACAGTTTTAACAGACAGCAATGCTCCAAACCAATTCTGCATTGCTACCTTTATTAAAAACACTACAGAATACATTATTGTGGAAACAAAACTCTTCTTCTAAATGAAAACACACGTAAACAAGCCATGCTAGAATTAAACTTAAGTCCAACAACAGTTTCTGATTGTTGCCAGATCCTTTACTGCTTTCCCAGGAATTTGTGTCTCAGGACAACATTACCAGCTTTTCTCAAAAGAAAAAAAAAAAAAGAAAAAAATAAATTCAAAAGACTTCTGCAAACACCAGCAGAACTCACAAAGTGTTGATACGCTCACCGACTTTTTAGTATATTGCATTTTCTTAAAACCTTTCTTTCTTCCTCTGAAAAGAATCTTATTCTATGTCCATACCAGTAGCATCACTACAATTAGAGAGCTATTAATAAAAAGCAGTTCAGAAAGTATTATACCCATACATTCATTTTCACATGTATCTATCAATATACATACAAATATATATGCTCTTGAACACCACTGCTGTGTAGTGTGAACTATATATGACTTTGTAATAAGAATGTATGTAAATGTGGGTAGACACAAGGCTGCAGCAGGACCCTTCCCGACAGTGTAAAACTTGCAGTGGCTTTAAAAATATTGGAACAGGGTGATATCAGAATCACTACTTAATGGAACTGCCCATAAATGATAACATTGGTGGAGCTTCCTTTAAAGTCTGCAGCAGAAACAGCCCATTGCAGTCATATCACCTTCTGGAAGCAAGTGAGCAGAACCGTCACTCTAATGCTCTATATTGTACTGCTACATATGTTAACGACTGCTGTATTAAGGGAACTGCATTTTGCCATTTGCTTTAAGGTTCTGTTGATTGTATTTCTTTGGTCTAGTTACCTTCCACCACGGACTTGTTAAATCTCAGTGCAACAATTTCTCCACATGAAGTCACCATGACCAAAAAAATCTTCTTTAGTCCATACATTATGATTTGAACTACTTAAATTTGCAGTCTTCAAACACAGAGAATCATAAGTAAAAAAACAGTAAGTCATACAGAAATTTAGAAATAAGAAACACAAGGACATTTTGGAAAACAAATTCTCCGGGGCAGTGGAAGATTGATTCTTTATCAAAGAGCTTTCTAAATATCTCACTTAACAAAGCCAGTGGATAACAGACCTATTAGAAAATCTGTGAGTTTTCTCTCAAACTATTGCCCTAAAACTTCTTCTGCCTTATTAAAATATACCAAAAAAATTCTGTTTTTTCTAGGAAGAGAAGACAGACATTTCAGCAACTACTTTTAAAAAAAGGAGGAAGGGGAAGCAACCACAAAAGAAACTGAGAAAAGTTAACATGGCTGCATTAAATAAACCTTCAGAGTTTTATAACCCCTATATAGGATGTTTTAAAGGATCAAATAGTAAAAGCAAACTGAAGATATTAGAAAGTACATAGAATATCTAAATTATGCAAAACCGCCTTAAACTCACTAGACAAAAAGAGACAAGTTTAAATGAAAGTATGTAGCCTTTACCTCATTAATTTAGAAAAGTAAAGACTTTGCAAGCTACAGAGGACAAGTAAGAATTTTCCTTCAACTGTTTAATGAATTTGTAATATAAAAAGACCAATATTGGTTATTATAAACCAAGATGAAATGTGTTTGCCATTCAACCTGTTATGTGCTTTATTTTCTGGTAGAGTATTTGAGCTTCATTTGACAAATCTGGAACAAGGTTATGACTATAAAAAGCCACTGGAAGATCAAGATCAACATAAAAAGTAAGCGTTTTTCAGAAGTGTATGTTACTCCATATTTGTAACTTCATGTTGAAGTTGTATCTGAACAAGTTAAAGAAGTTCAGTAATATTACTGTTTACATTTCTGCAAAACTATGCCTCTTTCTTGCTTATTGTATATTTTTAAATTAAAAGGGTTTGTTTTCACCCAAGTTTCTTTTTTTCTTAAAGGTGGCAAGGCTACCCAGAAATTGAAATAAGAATCCACAGAAATTACCTGACAAAAAGACTTGAGTACTCACCTTCTGAAGCCAAATCCACAAACAAAAACATCCAGGATATACAAATTTCTTCAATTTGTTAAGTAAGGGAACACAAAACATAAAGGATTTAATGTCAGCCCTCAAAACTGTAAAACTAAAACACTGGGAACCCACATCAGCTGCTCAGAATTTAAACCAAATACATGTACAACAAAGACAAGACAAGAATATGACTTATACGTGCATATGAGAAAGGTATATTATGCATTTAAAAAACAAGACCATTTTAAATAGTATCCACTTCTGTATGTGTTCCTTGACATTCATTGATGACATTGTCTTCAGCCTCTTTTTGTTGACCAAGTCTCCCAGATCCCTCAGGAGATGTACCAAAATAACACAGCAATAAGTTTTCAGGGGTAATTTACATTTTGCTTTCATAAAAGCTTTATATATATATATACACACACACACATATATATATGTAAAAAAATCTCAAAAGACTGAACACAGAGGAATGAAGAAAGGAAGGGCCATGGTACAGCATATCTACTAAACTAGAAAAAAATTCCTACTTTCATCTTGAGACAGTGCTGCCAAATACAGGAAGAAAGTCTTTTGACTATTTTAACAACTGAGCCTGATCCTGAAAATAACTCCTAATTAAGCAATAGTAACAAACTTGAATGAACTCACCTTCCTCAACTGATCTCATTACTCATTTTTGCAATTCCTTGTTCTTATTCTACCTCAACCAGTTGCTGAGAGAAAAATAATGGTGTTTCTCCCATCCTTCTCTATCCTCTATGAGCCCAAAGTCGTGGAAGGGCAGGAACTTTGCCCTGGAAACCTCCAATTCAGAAGCTACTCATAATCTTCAAACACACCCAGAGTGCTCTTCTTCTGAACTAGTTAAGCAAGAAACCTTGGAAGTGGTGAAAAGGTTTGTCCTTAAAACTAGAGAGCAGAGCAAGAGCAAACCAAGGGCTGTGGGGAGAGAGGTGGGAGGGCAGAATGGAGCACAGGAAAGAACACTACATAACTGGCTGCACGGGCCAGGGAAAGTCACACTGCAAGTGAGCTGGCAGACAGGATGGTTGTGTAGCTGCTCTGGTCAGGGCTGTTTCCTTATCCAAACGGGCCTAGCACCACAAAATGGTTTCAGGCAGGGGTGATTGTGTCCTATCAGATGACCATCTCCCACCCTCAACAGCAGCAGTCTGATGCTGCAGCAGTCCCCAATGCATAGGCTTCGTTACCTGCAGGCTGTGCACACCGTCACAGAGCTGTGCAAAAAGCAGAGGCACCCTGTTCTTCCAGTAGCTAGAAGGGGTTATCATAGTGGCCTCCTGATGTCACCAGCCACCTCACTGCCTTCTGTTCCAGGCCCTATAAATACAGGGACCACAGCAGCTGGCCCACAATCTGCTGAGCTTTGAGACCCTTGGATACAAACCGTGGTTGAAGAGGACCCGGAGCAGCAAGGCACATGGCTGCCTACCTTTGTGTGGCACTCCAGAGTGATGGTTCCCAGAACCACAGAAGACGAGAAAGTGATACGAGAGGAGGAACACCATCAACACCATGAGAACAATGGCCAACACTCATGTGACTGATGGTATGGAGACCATGAAGGTCCTGGAGGTAAAGAAGATAAAGAACCACCAATGGAAGTAGACCCACCTCCAGAATGGCTCACCCGGCTCTACAACACCATGCCAAGGCTCCTCTCCATGAGGCTGTGGCAACAGCTTCCCCAGAGCACGTGGCCAGCACCTTACCATCAGCCCAGCCTCCACACTCAGCATTAGCTGGGCAAGTAGAAGCTCCATGGCCATGCAGGCTCATCTATAACATCCTTCAGCAACCAACAATTATTTTGCTGATTGCCCCAGATCATATGAGCTCTTCTTTCCCATCCCCAACCCCACCCTTACCCCTTGTGAAGGGGAGTCATCTCCTCTGCTCTGAGCCCCTGGGGCTGCTGCCCTAGGGCAACAGGAGTCACCCCTCAGAGGGCCACCAAGGTGCCTGGGGCCTGGAGGTGGGGTTTCTTCAGTATGAGGACAAGAAGGCTTCTCAATGGGTGGTTGAAGACAAAGCCAGACCCTCTACGGTGGTGCACGAAGAAGTTAGAGACAGCTGTTCCTTTGAAGAAGAAGACTGCAGTTCTGCCAGGAAGAAGTCCTGGCCTTCAGCATCAAGGTCCCTTCTAGCTGCTTTATTAGCAGTTCTTTGCAAGATAAGGCAATAAACAATTAAAAAAACCCCACCAATAAAACAACAAAAAATCCAGTAAAAATGCTTCCCTCTCTGACACTTGGGTGAGTGCATCTGGACTCCTGTGTCCTCTCCTGGTCTCCCCAGTCCAGGGAAGATACTGATGGGTCGGGTGTGGACCCAGTCCAGGGCTTTTGGGGTGGTGAGGGGCCAGGGCACATGGCACACAAGGGCAGGCTGAGGGAACTGCCTCTGGTCAGCACCAAGAAAAAAGGGCTCAGGGGCAGACTTGACAGGTGACTTCAGCTGCCTGCTGGGAGGGTGTAGATAAGATGAAGCCTGACTCTTTTCAAAGCTGCTCTGCAGCAGAAGGATGAGCAGTACCAGGTCCGGGAGAAATCCCAGCTAGATAAAAGGCAAAGATTATCATCATAAGAGTGCTCAGACATGGAACAAGTGCCCAGAGAGGCTGCAGAGACTCCACCCTTCAGGGTATCCAAATGTGACTAAACAAGGTCCCAAGCAACCGGATCCAACTGGGGCTGCTCTGAGCAGAAGATTGTATCAGAGACTTCCAAAGACCTCTCTCAGCCTCTGTGCTTCTGTGCCCTTTCTGCCTTCCTCATGTCAGAGTCAGCCACAGTCTTGTGGAAGGTACCCTCTGTCCCACCACCATTTAGGCCCTTACTTCAGGCAATCACCATCATGCCTATTTCAAAGGAAATTTAGTGAAAAAGCAATTATGACCCACAGTCCGTACTCTCATTGCAATAAGAGGGAGTAGTTGTATCTACTTAGAAATTTGAAATAACCCCCAAGCCAACGTGTTGGCCTATTGGTCTTTCCCAGGGCATCTGTCTCTCCACTATTATTAAAAAAATTCAGTGGCAAATTTGCTTTGGACAACAGATGCTGGCATGGCTTGTTTTATACTGAGGTGCCACCTGTTCCTTATGTTCCAAAAAAATGACAAACCTGCCACTATGAGACTTATTATTGTGTTTTTGTGTAAAGTGGTTAAGTTCTTCCAGGGGGACAGTTACTCCCACTTTACTTTTTTCTCATTTTTATAGATACTTGTTTCTATGCCAGAGGTCACTGCTGTTATCATTACCTGTAGAGACTGGACATTGGGTGCAATTATTCCATATTGCTTATTTTATAAAGCACAATTACAGGTAAAGAGTGACTGGTGCACTCAGCAAAAAAAGAGAAGCAAATAGTTCTGCAATTGTAGCTATGTTTTCACTTGTGTTAGTTCTGTGAGGGGAGAAGAGGTGGTGGCAAAAACACTGTTTGTAGAGAAAAGCAGTTTGGCTTGGCAGAACTTCAAGCCATGTACAAGAGTTCTCTCCTACCACAGTTATAAGACAGAACTTGTGACCTTGCAAGAAAAGTGTCAGTTCTCTTCCCTCCTCTTCATCTATGTCTTCATGAACAACCAGCTCAGAAAAGGTCTTCAAACAAACATTTGATTGATCTCACCTCTCATTTCCAACATTTCTTTCCGCATCTCAGTTACAACACAGACAGCTTCTATGGTGAGTTGAAGTATGAGCTTGAGGCCCTTCCACAATATCTATACATGTATGATCCACAGCAACTGTCAAGTACATGGAACCCATCCCTCCAACCCTTAAACATCTATTCACAAGCAGCCTGGTCACTCCATGGGTACATACTCCAAGA
Source organism: Pterocles gutturalis (assembly GCF_000699245.1). Taxonomy (NCBI): domain Eukaryota; kingdom Metazoa; phylum Chordata; class Aves; order Pterocliformes; family Pteroclidae; genus Pterocles; species Pterocles gutturalis. The sequence continues at coordinate 39,472 of NW_010140676.1, read as the reverse complement.
GCAAGTTCATTCAGAGTTATGTGAAAATCTCCCAAAACCAAAGTTGCTACTTCTGTCTTTTTTGGGGGGAGTCCAGAACATTTTTCATATGTGTATTGTTATTTTTAGGAAAAAAAGATTCTGTAGAAATTTTTGTTTCTCAAGATCATTTCTACTGGATAAATTCTTGACATTTCAGGAATTTCCGAAGTGATTTGTTTTTCTCATTTCCACAACAAATGTAGTTTTCTGTATTCGGTCTAGCTAGGATAGAGTTAACTTCCTTCAATAGCAGTCCATGTGGATCTGCATTTTACATTTGTGATGAAAAAAACTTGATAACACACCAGTGTTTTAGCTGCTGCTTAACAGAGTTTGCACAGCACCAAAGCCACCTCAGTTTCCCACTCTGCCACCTCCAGGGAGTAGGCATAGGTTGGGCAAGAGGTTGCAAGGGGACACAGCCAAGACATCTGACTCAAACTGACCAAAGAGATGTTCCATACCATATAACTTCATGCTCAGCTACAAAACTGGCAGGGGCAAGGTAACCATTGCTTGGAGACTGGCTGGGCATTGGTCTGCTGGAGGGAAGCGGTGAGTGACTGCTTTGCATCACTTGGTTTGTTGGCTTTTTTTCTTTCATTGATTAAACTGTCATTATCTCGACCCACAAGTTTTTCTTGCTTTTGCCAATCTGGCTGTGGGAGAGTGAGCAAGTGACTGACTGCGGGCTTAGCTGCTGGTGAGGATCGCTCCACCACATTTTCAAATGGAGAGAATATTTCCAGAGATCAAACCTGTAAGACTTCATGGAAATATCAGCTTAACAGACACTAATAACTGTGCCGCTGGTGTAGTGGTATCATGCAAGATTCCCATTCTTGTGACCCGGGTTCGATTCCCGGGCGGCACACAGCCATGCGTTTTTCTTTCCCTGGACAGCTTGCTCTAGTGCTTGCAACCCTGCCCACAGCAGGGGGGTTGAAACTAGATTATCTTTGAGGTCCTTTTCAACCCAGGCCATTCTATGATTCTATGAATTCATAAGTCAGTATTTGTTGGTGTACATTTTTCTGTAACACCCTGGCACAGATTTAGAGTAAAAATGCAAATGTTTATTTTAGCAGACATCTGATCCTGATCTGCCCAGCTGTCTACTGCAAATGACTCAAACTACTGCTGTGACAAAGTCAGCAAATAGACATCAGGCCCTGGAAAAGTGGGGCATAACACCAGCTCTAATCTATGGAGTTCTTCCTGCTTAAGTCCGTGGTGAATTCAACCAATTTCATGAAAGGAAGCCATGACATGTAACACTGTCACTAAAAAGACTCAAGCTAGATTAGATAAAGAAACCAGTTCAAGACTACCTATCTGAGGCTCTTTGATTAATAAAAGTTTTTCTATGTTTTCTGCAGTAGGATATCTCCTCATTTCAAGTGTGAATATTTGAGAAATATTTGCTGTGTCGTTCCTTAAAATGTCTAAAACATGTAGAGTATTACGGTGATTATATCAACATCAATACTGTTTTCAAGTTAGCATATATTATTCATACAGAGTTTACTTCAATAAAAGCAGTGCTTATCTTACTTATAATGTTTCCAAGAAAAGAGATCAAAACAGGAAAACAGTATGTGTTCCAAAAAAAAAAAAAAAAGTCAAATCTCATAATTGTCAGGTAAGTCACTGTGACTTATTTTTGACTTCATCATCTTTGCACTCTTAATGTAAAACTGATCAGGTTTTCCATCAAAAACTGCATTCCTCTGGGCAGTGAAGAGTTCAGGAGCTTTTTGGATTTATAGGCATACACACACCCCCCAACCCTCACGTGAGCGATCTCTTGTAGCAACATATTTTTTTGTTTGTTTGTTTGTTTTTTTTTACAAAACAACATCACCTAAATAAAAATATATTACAATCAGCTTTTTACTCATATTATTTTTACAACTCTGTTATTTATGACGGGACAGATGTTTAAGAATAAGCTCACTTTTCTTCATCAAACATCAAGCTTTTAGTCTGCTGCAAAATGAGAATGCTTGATGGGAATATATGGTTTACTAAATGACATATCTACAGCATGAGGAGAGGAATTATATGGCAGTTATAGGTATATTTACCCTGGAAAGCCAAATGCATCTTGCAAGACCATCCATCACCATTTCTCCACTTTTCCACAGTGCAGAGATTGGTCTTCCTATTGCTCCCTCTCCAGGTCAATAAAAACATCATTTCCTGTAAAATAACCCAAAAAATCCTGAGGATTGGAAGTAATAATTTAAATGCCTTAAATTAGATTAGCCTCTTGTCATCATCATGTGATAGGACAAGAGGAAACGGCCTCAAGTTGTGCCGGGGGAGGTTTAGGCTGGATATTAGAATTTCTTCACTGAAAGAGTGATCAGGCATTGGAACAGGCTGCCCAGGGAAGTGGTGGAGTCACTGTCCCTGGAGGTGTTCAAGAAACGTGTAGATGTGGTGCTTAGGGACATGGCTTAGTGAGTTAGGTGGTGTGGGTTGATGGTTGGACTTGATGATCCTTGAGGTCTTTTCCAGCCTTAATGATTCTATGATACTATGATCTTTGGCGAAGTATGACCTCCCACTTTGTAGTAAGAACATTAATACTACTGAGTTATGTAAAAATTAATTCAGTATTTTAAAGTGTTTGGTTGAAACAAACATACATAATGAACCATATTCCATCCTTCATCAGCTGATATGGAACAGTTTCTGGCACTGGGGATAAACAAGCCAAGTCGTACCTGTTTAATTACATGTGATCCTGTTTTGGTGCACATATTTCATACATTATTTACAAAAAATTCACACGTCAAATTAGTTCTGGTTCATGATATACTGCACAAGTAAAATATATAGAATATATGTACATATACATAGGTTGTTGTTTTAATGTTCCTCTCTACATATGTTTAACTACTCAGACATGAAAGAAATCTAAAAATGTAATATAGCTTTAAGCTAGCAAGTAATTTTGCTTTAATTAGCCTTTCTGGTAACTCCTAGAGGTTTAATATCACATAAATATTGTCCACAGGGTTGTTTTTGAAAACTGGTAAAGCCTGACTGATTAAACTTCCCATAAAACCTCCTAGCATCAATTAAGTACAGAAAAATATGTTCAAGTCAAAGTGAAAAAGGGCTAGCCTAAGTGTGCTAAATCATCTGACCTCCAGTGACTTTAAAAACACTTATTTCTTCTGCAACCATGACATGTGGTTGCTTTACGTATGTCAATCATTTCAGCTATGACTGACTGACTCATAGCTCACTGACTGAGCAAACAATGCATCATCTTTCCTGCCTTGAAAGACTGTAATGACAGATGGAGCCCAAAGTTACAGATTAAATGAACTCAGTACATATTTTGGAGAGATAGACTATAGACTAAGGGAATGATATCTATGTGCATATATCAAACAGCAGGAAAAATGGTGGTAATTAATTAGAATGTATTGGGAAGTGTAGAACTGGAGCATGATGTAAATGGTATGGAATAAGGGGTGGATACTGTCCTGGTTTTGGCTAGGATAGAGCTAATTTTCTTCTTAATATCTAGAGTAGCATTATGTGTTGGATTCAGTGTGGGACTTGGCATAAGAAGAACGTTGATGCTATACTGATGTTTTCGGTTGTTGCTAAGAAATCAAGGACTTTCCAACTTCCCATGCTTTGCTAGTGTGCAGGTGCACAAGAAGCTGGGATGGAGCATAGCCAGAGCAATGAATCCAAGTTGGCCAATGGGATATTCAATGTCGTACAATGGCATGCTCAGTATATGGATGAAGGTGGGCCAAGAAGCTCTCTCTTTGTCTTCCAAGATTGCAGTTTTGGGATTTTCTCTCCTCCAGGATGACTAGCCAAGAACAGGCGGGGCCTTGATTAGTGGGTGGTGAGCAGTTGCACTGTGTATCACTTGTTTGGATGTTCTGTTATTATCATTAGTAGTAGTAGTAGTAGTATTAAATTTTTCTTATCTCAACCCATGAGTCTCCTTACTTTTACCTCTCTAATTCTCTCCCCTATCCCCCAGGACCGGGGAGGGTAGCTCAACAGCTATGCAGCTTTAAATCATAAAAATTTCAGAAAACAAGTATCACACAGGAAGACCAAAAAGAGCACCAGATCCATAGCACCATTCATATGGGGAATTTGAAAAGAGGCAGCAAATCTCTCAAGAAGAAACAGTTAATGCATTCTGCATGAATTTTCTCAGAATCAGAGAGGGTTGAAGCTGGAAGGGACTGCTGGAGGTCATCTGCTCCAAACCCCTGTTCAAGCAGGGCCACCTAGAGCCAGTTGCCTAACACCATGTCCAGATGGCTTTGGAATATCTTCAAGGACAGAGACTCCACAACATCCCCAAACAACCTGTGCCTGTTCTTAGTCATCCTCAAAGTGAAAAAGTGTTACCTGATGTTCAAATTGAACCTCCTGTGTTTCATTTTGTGCCTGTTGCCTCTGGTACTGTCACTGGGCACCACTGAAAAGAGCCTGGCTCTGTCCTCCTTGTACTCTTGCTTCAGGTATTTATACACATTGACAAGATTCCCCTGAGCCTTCTCTTCTCCAGGCTGAACAGTCCTAGGTCTCTCAGCCCTTCTTCATATGTGAGATGCTCTAGTCCCTTAATCATCTTTGTAACTCTTCTCTGGACTCTCTCCAGTATGTCCATGTATCTCCTGTACTGGGGAGTCCAGAACTGGACCCAGCACTCCAGGTGTGGCCTCACCAGTGCTGAGCAAAAGGGAAGGATCACCTTCCTTGACCTGCTGGCAATGTTTTGCCTAAGGCAGCCCAGGATGCCATTAGCCTTCTTTGCAGCAAGGGCCCATTGCTGGCTCATGTTCCACTTGGTGTCCACCAGGACCCCTAAATCCTTTCCTGCAGAGCTGCTTTCCAGCTAGGCAACCCCCAGCATGTACTGGTGCATAGGGTTGTTCCTCCCCAGGTGCAGGACTTTGCACTTCTCCTGGCTGAACTTCATGAGGTTCCTGTCAGCCCATTTCTCCAATCTGTCATCACCTCTTTCAAAAATTACCCTCGCTCAGGGATTTCTTGTTGCTTACAATAAAAATGCTTGCCTGACAGAACTACAGGGGAGGAGGGACACAAGCTCATGCACACAGCTAATGCATATGCCTGGTTACCTTTGGAGAATCTGCTCTTCCAAATTTCAGGCTAAATCTTTAAAGGTGTTTTCACATCTATTCATCACAGATTTCAAGGAAGTTAAACACCTACAGATTCTGTGATCTGAGGCCCTAACCAGTTCCGATGTTTGTCAATAAGGTAAAGCATTATCTTCCATTTCCTTCTAAAGCCTGCTGGAGTTATTTGCAGCCAGGCCATTGTATGCTTATTGTAAATTTTATAATCATTTGATAGAGTTTTTCACAGACATTCTCTCCTAAATACATACCTAAAGCAGTAGAATATTGAATAATGTGAACTAGAACAGGACCAAAAATACTTTAACTATTAGCATCATGGAAGAGCACTTGCTAAGGTAATACAACAGTATTGGAAGGGGAAAACGGTATATTTGCGTATACACCTACAGAGGAGTAGAAAAGTACAATATGCATTCTCATAAAATACACTAACAAGCCACATTCAAGGACACTCTCTAATTTGTACCCACAAGAAAAGTGTTAAAGTTTTTGAAACCGGAGTACTTATTTTAACCTGAATGTCTGATCAAGAACACCAAACTCAGTCCTAAACACACATGCATACTCTAATGCCTGGTAACATTTTTAGATACAATAGTTATAGTTTCTTCATTAAACTAAACAGTTACATAATGTCAAGCAAATATGAACACAGTGACATAAATATTCTGTTCCCTAATACCTAAAGACATTATCCATGTTAAAAAGACTGTGGTATGTCAGTGATGTAATCAACTGAGATAACCAAAACTCCATTTACGGGAAAATAAACTGTGTGCTTGTAATTGGTTTGAAGAAATTTTACCTCAATTTCACTATATTTAGTGATCTACAGGGACTTCAGTCATTATGGTGATGATGTATGAACAAAAGGATTCAGAGAAAAACATACAAGTAGGTTGCATCAGAAGTAACTAAAAGTTCTTTTTTGCTGAAGAACGACCAGGAAACTTGTATTCAAGTCATTGTCTCCACAATAGGTTGACACCATACAACTTATGCACAAACTTCAGCATCAGTGTCGCAAATATATTAGTTGTGTTCTTGTAGTTTTAAACTATACACTGTAGGTAGATCTCTTCTTTCAAAGAGCAATAAGCATATAATACATTAAGCAAGCTAGATGCCAGATGTTATCTCAAATACTATTTCATTCTTGGAATAATTCAAGGATTCTAAAATTCAGACTGATCTGTTCTCCTATGTCCTTCTCAAATCTAAAATAGTAACTGTTTCCAGCAATTCACGTCCCCCTCGTTTACACATCCTTTATGAAAATCCTCTTTTTCAAATTTTAAACATGGATGTATATATTTCTGAGTCTATACTCTAGACCCATCATAAGCAGCTCTTTCATTATTGTTCTGAGTCCCATTTCACCTCAATCCGTAACATTTGTTGTTTCCATGGAACATTAAGACCATATATCCTTTTGCAAGCAACTAAGGCCATGATCCCCCCGGTCACTTAGATAAGCACAACAACTTACAATTTCAGTGTTACTGACTAAATTTGGATCAGGCACTAAAATAGTCACCCATCCTGAAGTAGGAAGTAAAATTCTGATCCTTTTAAATCATTAAGAGTGTGACAGCTGACTCCCCCATAGGACATTTACCTTAAGTCTTTGTTTTTTCCCTAAAATCCATTAATTCTTTTATAGGAAATCAGATGAGGTGCCAAACGCTGAGATGTTAATTAAAGAGAAGACAAATAAGGGTAACTGTAATATGATGTCAGTTATGTAAGGCTAGTATATTTGTCACACAAAGCCTCACTCTCTTGAGCTACTTGCCAACAAAGAGCACCAAACAAAGCAAGATGCTCAGGAAACTGCATCAGTCCCAAGCTGCTTTTGCAACACAAGCATTTTCATTATTTTTATAGCATTGCATTAGGTAGACTGCCACACCAAGTAGAGAGTCAGAACAGTAATATATTAGCTGAGAAGACTGAGTACAGAGGAAAGAAGATTTTAACTGGGCAATCCTTGCTTCCAAGTCTACTAATGGTTTTCTCAGGCATTTACTATTGTTTCTGCATCTAGTAAAGGTATAGATTACTAATTGAAGTGATGGCCCAATTTTACTACTCTTCCTCTTGACACAAAGCAGTCTTATTTCTAGTTTATATGGAGAATGTTGGTCTAAATTTACAGCATTTTTGCAACTCACTTGCAAAACACAGGACGTGTTCTAAAGCCATCTTCTGAAAAGCAATATCTCATTCTTGAGTGGGCTGAAGATTTTAGTTTTCATCTCCTCTGTTAATTAAGCCCTAATGAAAATAAGTAGTAAAAAGTCAGGTTTTGAGAGCTATTCAGGAGCAATCACACTTTGAAGAGTTGATTAATGAAGCATTAATAATCTCTTTTAGTATAAAGCAGTAAGAAAAAAACCCCACACAACCCAGATATTATTTTCTAAAATGTCAGCAAAACCAGCAAATACAACTATATAATTGAACATACATACTGAAATCAACAGTTCTGAGCGTTTGGAAACCAGGAAAGTTCTTGAAAAGACATCTAAAAATATGTAAATGTCAGTCTGCGATTTAAGATAAATCCCCAGTGTCTCCCTGCATGGCAGACTAACAAAGGCACTGGAGTGTTACATGTGGCACAACTGTGAAGCATAAGATGTGGAACTTGGTAAGCACAGAGGTTGTACACAGAGAAAGCCATCATGTAGCCTTTCTGTCATATTGTCCATCAGAGGATTAGCTGCAAGTATTTGTGTGCTGCTACAACAGTTTCTCATCTCAAGATTGTTGCATTTCTCCTCTTGATTTAATGCTCTTTAAGTCTGATTAACACTGCTAACTTCCTTTTTCTGTACATTATCAGCTTGCCTTGGAGGTTCTCTCAGACACTTATCCATCTCAATCACAGGAATCAAGTATGAGTCCCTGCCATCTCCTGGCAAAGACACTGGCTCAGCCGTAAGGCCTGAGCAGTGATACATACCTCAGTCTAGGCACACATATAGGCACTCCAACGATAGCAGTAGCAAGTACATTGGGCACTCAGGGAGATGCACGTGATCTGTGCAGTGTCACAGTGCCTGCAAGCAGGTTTTGAAGGAAAAGTTTTGTTTTTCTGTTAGCATCTCTCTCTTTGCATTCATGTGCCTTAAATCAGAAGTAGAGGAGAGTGCAGTGGGGTGACCAAAGGATTGATTGTGTGTCTATGCACACACAGAACGTGCACAGCCACACAGATTATCATCCCTCTTGTTTTCTACTTCAGTCAACAAGAAAGGTTTACATGCAGAGTTTCAGGTCACGTTTAAACCATTAAGCATGCCTGACATTTATAGCACTTTCCTACAGGCCAATTGTTACTAGCACTGCCTGGCTTAAAGGAGAGAAAAATTGAAACAACGCTGCTATTGTGAATTTCAAAGGTCTAAAATGTGCAGCCTAGTGATCACATTACAGAGACATGCGTGCATTGACAGAACCTCTCTTTTCTGTCTCTTGCATAGAAAAAAAGGCACGTGTAACAATATAGGCAACAAACACACTAAAACCACAAAAATGCAGTAATTGTGTACATAAACCATATTCAAATATACAGGCATGTGTAACAAGTTACTTGCTGTCTAGTTTATGTTCTTTTTGTTGTTTACGTTAAACTAGCCTTTTACAGTCTAAGCAGATACTAGCAGTTTTTGGGGAGACATCGTGCTACACAAACTTGTAACAGCCTCAGCACCCGAGAGCCTTTCAACCTAAAGAAAGCAGGCAGACCAAGAAAGAGAAAAGATACATGGGCAGCAAAAGGTGAATGGAGTAGCTCAACATGAGATAATAAACGTAAGTTGGTCAAAGAAACTAGGCAGCCCTCAACCCACAGGCCCACCAGCTACATTGCATTGACTGAGAATGGTGCCAAGGTCTCTATAGAATTAAGACTTTCGGCACACTCAAGCCTATCACAGGCAAAAAAGAGGTAAGTTCATATTTAAACCATCAGCCAAGCACAAGCAAAAGCCCTGTTTGTAAAATCAAGTTTCAAGTGTCCTTATACATGTAACAGGTGCATTCCAGCTCCGGATAGGTCAATAGGATTTTTTCCACTGATATCAAAAGCCTCTGGATTATGCCCATTATAGAAAAGTAGGCTTTCCAGTAGAGGAGCTGAAGGTCAGCTCTGTTTCTTCTGTCAGCTAACAAACTGCCATCACTGATTACAATGTGGGAACAGCCCACACCATCTCCAATAGACAGGCTCATACCAATGCAATACTGATAGCAGAATACCATATAATTTTTGCTAAGCCTGCATAGTTTATTTGCTATGGATACTCTTAAGTATGTTCTAGGCTAGTATTGGTGATCAGCGGCAAAAAAATATTTCCTGAGCATCTTAGTGTTATGTTATGTGATAAAAAGGTCATCTGTACCTGCACAGAGGAGCACAGAGAGACAATGGTAGATGGGGGAGCATGGATAATAACCTGCCCTGTCTGCTCCCAGGCCCGTCACAGGAGCCATCAGCTCATCAGTAGTGGTCCATCTCCATAAGCTCAGATACGCACAGAAGAACAAGTGCAGTAAGGAATCCAAATTAAATGGACACCCTGTCCAGAGTGTCCACCCTGCCCCAGGGCTGTCCCAGGAGAGTCACCAGCCCCAGCATCCAGGTGTGAAACCCAAAACAAATCAAGGGGAGGCAGCACTCTGAATTGCCTCATGGACTGAGGGGGTCCCTGCCTAGAGGCACTGGACACATGATGAATGTGTCCTGTGAAGAGAATTACATGCACGTACGTAGTGTATACACATATGTTTGTGTGTGTGCAATACATTCTCAGCCTTGCTACTAGTCGGACCTGGGGACATGGAGCTGCCTCATCTCTACTGGGCTGATGGATCAGTCTACTGCTATCAATTAGCAATTTCCATGTAGCAACTTAGGCTCAAGTACATTCCTATCCCTTTCTGCTCCCTTGTCCACAACATCTGTGCAAACATTTTTATTTCTACAAAGTTTGTTGACAAGCTTTTATGAAGAGTAGTACTTCCTCAATACCCTGTATACACAAAACAGTATACTATCAGTTGTTTCTTCAGCCAGTTTTGTGCTTCTAGAAATGAGCAATAGTAGCTCAATTAAGACCTGCAGATTTAGTTCTTGCAAAGGAAAAGTTATTCAGACTGTTTCTTATGAGGGAAATTATATACAAACCTCCACCAGGGCCCTAGACAAAAGAAATTTTATGTTACAAAAACCTTTTCCAACTGACAGATAATTTTGCATAGAAAAGCATGATTTTTTTCCACTGATTCCAATAAACAAAAGTATAGACCATAAATGATACAATGATCCTGGAAACTCTATTTTAAGGAGTCTCTCTCAATTGTAAATTAGTCAACAAGCCATAAAGAAATCTCTTTTTAAGGTTAGAATATCATTAAACTGATGAAAGAATCCTCAGCAGACTACATACAAACATCTTCAGAGAGTTTCACATATTAAACCCCAACTCCCAGCTTCAGTTATGTCAAGGGACTACACAATTTTAACTTTAGGAGAGTGAACAAACCAGAAACAAGTTATTTTCTTATAAACTTTCACCCAATAGAACCATATATTTTAAGGAGGTTCAAAGTGTGAGAGGTGCTTCATGACAATTACTGAAGCACAAACCTGGCGTAGTTCCTCTTCCAGACTGGGTTTCTTCTTTAATCTCTCTTATCTTTATGGCTGTTCTCACTCCCTCCACAGCACATTAACAGACATGATTTATAACCTGTCTTAATCACTCTCACTACAATACACTTTTAGGTACTCTTATCCTCATACTACTTACTAGCCATGAAACCTGTCATTTCTAAGTTCCAGCGTGACGGACTTTGTATTTTGTCTTAAAATGGGATGTCTCAGTGGGTCACACTACCTCCACAGTGGGCTAGGTATCACTACTAATTTTTAGAGGAAGGGAAACTAACAAATCAGGGAAAAAGTCTCCCAATCCAGGGTAACATTTCTGTAGCCATCAGCCTTCATTACCTTTCCAGCAAATTATTTAAGCTATCAAAAATGTCCATTTCCTGTGTGTTTACTTGGTCAAGTACAAGTGACACTCCAAAGTATGAAGAATTTAAATGGACCAAGGCTATCTCTGGAAATATCACCTGTACAGGAAAGAAAATGTAGGATTCCATTTCTTTATCATCATCAGACAGAGGATAGCTGAAAAAAGGGCACATTTTCAATTTCATTAGAGAAGTATTGAAATGGTTATGTTGCTACAAAAGAGAAACAATAGAAGCTTGCCCCCCTTTTCAGAAAACTGAGTGTTCTACTACAGCCAGATGGCAAAACCAATAATTGTCAGCACAAAAACGCCATTTTACATTTTCAGAATCATTCATAAATCATAATTTCTGAAAAGGCAACTAGCACATTCTCAAGAGTTAGTGATAATGTTTTACAAATCCATAAATATTTTTATAGGTACCCACAGGTGAATAGTCTTAGAACACCCCAATCTCTTAAAAGCAGCAGTAGAGTTACATTAAAGATAACAGAGTAGTTTTTAAAGTGGTGTACACTTCACTTGACAATATGAGAAAAAAACCAACAGTCTATAGAATTCACATGAGTAAGTGGTAGCCTTCAATTCCATGAAGAGAAACAATGACAGATCACTGGTTTTCCATATAACCACAAGGAAATTAGCCAAGACAGATGTTACTACTTGAAAAAAAACCATAACAAAGCTTCACACCTACATCTGTTTTCTGTCAAGTTACTTCTATTTTTTGGCCTTGGATGCTAGTCTTCCAGTTTGGGTTTTCTTCAGAGCTTGGGGGGAAAGAATTTAGGCATAGAGGGTGAAAGGATGGAATACGTTTAAGTGAGGGAGGCTGCAGATTGACAAAAAAAACCCAACCCCAAAATAAAAAAACTTTTGCTTTCACCTTAAGCCATTCATTTAGGATATAACATTTTTAATTAAATGCTCAAAAAGTATAAATTTGATTAGGAGTCAGTACATATTTTTCACATTGCAATCAAAAGGTATTTACAATGGAAACCTATTCAGTTTAAACATCAGAGATAGAAATGTGGTCATTTATAAATAGCAAGCTGTGGCTATTTTATTTAAAAAACAAGATGAAGAAAAGTTATACAAATTCTGTCATGTAGTTCCAGCTTAGTAAATAGCTACTACGTAGGCTACTGCAAATAAAAATTCCTTCTTATTTTCTTGTTTAAACCACAATTAGAGTTTGCAGGGGAATGGCTAAGAACTGGAAGTTAAATAGGAAAAGGAGCAGAAGTATATATGGGCCCTAAAACAAACAAAAAACAGTTGATCTAAACAAAGAATAGCAAACTATGGAATTAATGGCATATGATTTACAGGTTTATTTATATTATGATTTACAGCATACTGTTGCTTTCCTAGCCACAGTATCTGCAGCAAAATGTTTGTTCTCTTTAGAAGAAACACACACCTACATCCTCACACATGTATATATTTGAACAGGTCATAAACAATATGAACTTGCTAAAAGACACTGGTACATTGACAACATTAGTAATTTATCTGAATCCCTCAAGATTCTCATCCCAGTCTCCATTATGATCTTGGAAAATTACATTTTATTAAAAAAAAAAAAAAGTTGTTGTTCCAAGCCATTTAGAATCCATAACCATGTTTCATTCCTTCTCCCTGTCTCTAGGGCACAGGATATAAGTCTGGTTCTGTCCACTGCAGAGACAAGGTGCTGACACAAAAATCAGTTCAGAATCCAAATAAATATTTATTTTAGCACATTAGTCTCCATAATCCTCAGATATTCGAATAAACCCTCACTGATCAGCTATACGGCATTTGAATTCAACAAATGCATGCACATACAAAACTGAAACAGATATGACTGAGAGTTTATAGTGAATTCATGGAAGTTCAAGCCTGGCCTTTAAAGACCTGTGATGTAGCCTCACCATCAATTAGAGGGGACTGAGTTTTATGCAGTTAATGAATTTGGACAGTTGGTAGGTCATAGCATTGCCTCCTTCCTAAGCATTCCTTCCACTGGCAGCTACTGACAATGTTATTTCAGAGATTAGAGCCATGCATTAATGAAGGCATCATTACCTGATAAAAGAGCCATTAACATGTCTTAGTGCTAATTACTTTTGTCATTAGAAAACAATGGTCTATAGCTACAAGTTTTAACAGGAAGTTATCAGAAAAAAAATGGCTCTCATCTTGTATTAAGCATACAACAAATGGAAAAGTTTCACTAAATTTCATAGGGTTTAGACCCTGAGAGAGGATTCCAGCAGCAACTATTTTACAGACTGTAGAGATGAACAGAGAATAACCTATCTCCTTGCTATAGAGTTTTAGACTCCATAGAATTTAATAAACTTATGTAAAGGAACTGCATGTATACTAAATTTTCTTTAGATTTTCTTCATAATGGCAACTTCTTATCATAGCATAAGGACTTCTAAAGGGAAGTTATTTTAACAACTATTTATTTTGGTGTTGCATACTGCAGTTACAGCTATGCTGAATGGGAGTCTTTTGGGCGACTTCTGTGGACTTTGGAATAGATCCTTAATGGTTTTGCTGTTATTGTGACTTGTATTCAACATGGCATTGCTACTGCTACGGGTCAAGCACATTAAGAATGTATATATGGAACTATGCCACAATGCAAATGGACACGAACAATAACCACAGTTAAGTGTTGAATTCAAAACATGTCAAGCCTGTAACAGAATCTCACCTTCTCAAGAAGCAGTACTGACAAACTACAATACTGCATAATTACAGATTGAGAGGGAAAAAAAACCCTTCAAGTTTCTGCTTCTACATGATCAATATTGTGCAGTCAAAACAACACACTTTAAGCTTACTCTTACAGTAAGTCTGTGGAGTATCACCGGCATGTCACCTAGTTGAACTTGGCCAAAAAAAGTAATTGAAAAAGATAAACTGGCAATTAACCTTGGGGTTTATAACTAGTTTTGGGGAAAAACAATCAGAACTAAAATTCCTATAATCACTCTATCACATACCCTGAAACTAAGGGAACATTTATTCGAGAGCGAGAAAATCTCCAACATGCTTTTAATAAATCTTCTTTAATTTTTTTTCCCCCATCTGATTTGTATGTTTAGTTTCCAGAATCTCCCCACTCTCTTTTTTTTTTTTCTTTTTTTTTTTCTTTTTTTTTCTTTTCCCTTTTGATTTTATGGCAGTTCTGGAGCTCCTGTTTTTTTCCCACAAGTTATCTATATGTCAATACATCCTAAAGTGCATCAGAAACATCCATTCTGCAGTGAAAGAGTAAAACTGGCATTTTAACAGTGTAGCATCGGTCCCATAAGATAGATTTCACTGGCTTTGCACCCATAGCATTCGTTCGCTTCCAGGCATTATCAGTGTGAAACACACTGGCATGATCTATTTGCCTGTCCCAGCCCTTTTGAAAAGCTACAAATGAACATGAACAGATTAGAACAGACCTAATCAGTCTCTAGGATTTTAACACAGGTCAGAAATCCCTAATATCTGTATCTTTAATGTAAGATACAGACCAAAATTAAGAATTTGGTTGAACAGACAGATTAGGTGCATCTTTTATCTAGAGGGCAGGGCACTTTTGACAACCATGAGGCTTTGCAGCCTGAACTTCAGACCAGAGGAAAGTGAAGACCAGAGATGGTAAAAGCGAAAATACTGTGTCTTCTGCCTAGAAGGACAAGAAGCCTTGGTTTTTATTTCCTTCTGAAGTGGAACATAGTACAAGAGAAATCCTTAAAGACAAAAACAGGTTAAGAAAGAAAGGGCAAAGAAAATAAACAAAGCTGAGATGGCAAGCGCTACTCCTAGTCTCTACGCTAGTACCAGACCTATTTTGGACAAAACTTGGCCTCAAATTACAGCCTTGGGCAGACACACTTCATGGAAAGTTTATGCCTATATCACACATTTCTGTGCATTCTATCTGTATCAAGTATCCAAAAAAACTACAAAACAAACAAACAAAAAATCAATGGCACCCGAGTGCCTTTTTTTTTTTTTCTATAGTGTCAAAACCATGTCAGTAACAAAGTCTGCATACCTGTTAAAACAAATATCACAGTTCATTTCAGGTATGTGATCAAGCTGTCACTTGTGAGCTCGGAAAAGCCATTCCCTCCTACTCTTACTATCTCAAGTTTTCACTCATTTTCTCCAAGCCAGGCTAGCCACTAATTTCAGAAGTTGTTGGGGTTTTTTGTGGCTTTTTGTTTGTTTGATTGGTTGGGTTTTGGTGTTCGGGGTTTGGTTTTTTGGGGTGGGTTTGTTTTGCTTTGTTTTTTTGTATTCTAGGCGTCTACATTTTGTTTGCTACACTGTCAATTTATGTCACGTTGACATTCAGGAAATCTTAATGCCCTTCAAAATTTTAAGCAGTCATCTTCCCAGCAGGGTGATAGGCTCTGTTTCAGATGTTCAAAAAACTGGAACAACCACTGTAAACAAAACTCTTAACACTAGAGAGGGTAGTGGGTTTTTTTTGTATCAACTGACAACTTCTTACCCACCTTTTCTCTGCTTGAAAAGTCAAATCCTCAATTGTCTTTCCAGTCTCTCAACATTTCAAGCTCTTAACCTTCCCTCATATATTTAGTTAGTCATCTCTACAATTTCTGCAAGCACTCTGAAGCTATTTCCCTGACTTCAGGACAGATGCAGGAACTTGGGAAAGTTTATTAAAGAGTCCTAATCCACAAGATAGGGGTTGAACCTTACCACAAACGGTTTTGATTAAACTTTAAACCTTTATCTCATATATAGAGACAAGACACATGACAGAAAAGAACAGTTGAGGTTTTTTTTTATTCCATCCATTTTACTCTTTTCTAATTGATGAAAACCATTTCACTGACACTGAACAATCTCATTGTCTCAATAAATAAAAACGGCTCATAGGCAGCGGTTAACAGTTATCATCTGAATGCTTGGTACTTCAAACAGAAAAAAAAAATCTACCAAGATTGTAAGTACTAATGGCTCTCTTAGCATTATTGTTTATTGTCTAAATGCCTAATGGTCATATTACATACATATCACAGAACAAAATCTACTTTATTTGCTAATCTAATGTGGCACTGGAAAATATGACAAACTCTCCATCCTAGATCTCATTAAGCTTTAAGTCTTTTTACACTATTCCTTTCATTTGAAGATATTCTGGCCTTTATGCTATCTGTCTCAGTTACCACTTTGACTACACTTTTTCTATTTTTAGCTCATTATCTTCAAGCTAGATCTTCCTTGCCACATAGCTAAGCCCAGGGCACAGCTTCCTTTTCTCCCAACAAATCCTTATTCCAGACACACAAGTAGTCCCTCAAGCCAGATAAATGTAGTACCATTTACTGCAAGGACATTTCTGTAAGGAATTAAACAAAACAGATCCTGAGAAGAATGCACTTTTTTGACAGCATAATTCAGTCAATAGAGAATATAAACACACAATAGAAAAGGCACTGCAAAATGAAACCCGATTGCTTCAAAAAATACCCTGTGCCTGTTCTTAAAAATCCTTTCGTCCCAGAAGAAATTGTTTTGCTTTATAGTACAACATGAAAATGGACCAACAGTATATTAAAGGAGCCAATAATGCCTCTTCTGCCACAGTACCTACACTGTTGAGTATATACTTATGTACTTGGGGTATTCTGTTCTGTCTTCTTGAATAACAGTGATTTACTACCCTCCATTCTTCCAAGCACACGACCAGCTACTTTTCACCATTACTCTTCTGGAGAAGAATGGATAAAGTCAGTATGGAGAGAGGATTTCTTTTAACTGCAACATTTGTGTCTTTATATTTGAATGGAAAGAATGCTGTCACTGGAAAATACACAAGGCAAAATCACCATTCTTCCAGTAAGACCCATTAGGAAGAGAAATTTATTTTTATTTCCTTCAATTAAACAATAACCAAAAAAAGGCCATGAAAGCATTCAGTGAACACCTGCAAATTACGTAGATGAAAAATCACCTGAAAACTCCCATGTTATGACCCAAATTCAGTTCTCTCAGCATAAAAACATTCTAACTCTCCCAGTCCCCACCAAAATAAATAATCATGCTAATCACGAGAATTACTAACAATAGGCATTCTGTAGCGTGGTTGCATTAATTCTTCTCCTAACTGAATTCAAATCCCTCCATTAAACCTGAGGTAGTTCACAGTGCTCCCTGTAACAGTGGTGATTCTGAAATTACTTCCTGTTGAATGATGGGCTATAATGCAAAGGGTCAATCCAGGCTTTGATGCCTGCTACATCTATAATATTTCACAGCAGAAAATCATATCAGTTTCATAAGTAAAAATAGACCCCAGACACATCCTTTTATCAGGAAGCAAGTCACTAAACGTTCATAATAAAGCAGCCATCAAAAAGAAGGAAAAATATCTTTTTTTTTATTACCTTTTCCTGAGTAAGATTTAAAATTTTATAAGGCTAAATAAGGTGCCTGAACAGGAAGAAATTGCTTCCACTGAGATGATTGAGCAACTAAAGGAAACAAACAACACGATTTTTTAACCATAAAACTGCTATAAGTCGTCATTATTTTGAAAATTTAAATAATTCTATTATAAAATTTTAAGCACCTTCTTCTGTAAAATTTTACAGTTTGTGTATTGTATTTAGAAGTGGTCTTTAAGGTTTTCCTTTTCGGTTTGCTTGTTCTTTAACACTATTTCATCTGTCTTAGTAGAAGATGAGTTTGGAGCTCCACCTACAGGTACAAATACAAAGCTTTCCTTGAGAAATGTGACAGAGGCCAACTAACTAGTTTCCCTTTAAGCAAAAAAGAAAGGGGGCAAGCTTATTGGTTGTGGTGGAGACAGAGCAAAGGGAGAGAAAAACCATAGTAAGTCCAGAGCCAGGAGCAGCACAGCTCTGCCTCTACCACAGTGTACTTAAGCTAATTACACTACCAGGGTTACTGTCTTGAGTTTGGTGCTACAACAGCCCAGCTACAGCTCTACAGCAGTTTGGCTTTGCGTACTATGAGAACACTTGATGGGATTGAGCCTAGATCTTTTCAGTGGAGAGTGGAACATGTCAATGCTTCTGCTCAGCTCCCATTTGGGTGGTCTTGGGTTGACAGTTGGACTTGATGACCCTTGTGGTCTTTTCCAACCTTAATGATTCTATGATTCTAATACTTGCCTTGCAATTCCTCAAATTAAATCTATTTGTATTCAATTATTTTATATTGTTATTACCCATGCAGCAAACCTGCTTCAGGTATTTTGTTAATAAAGATGATTAAACAAAGAACTAAGAAATTATTTGATACCTGACATGAGCTCTGTTGGAAAGAGATAATACAAATAAACTGGATAGTTATGCCATTAGACACTGTTGGTGCATGTTTCACAGTTGTGTTGCCTAAAAGATCTATCATGTCCTGTTATCCATTTTTTGAATGTGTGTGCTCATGGCAGGATAATATTCCACGTGCAAGACTTTTCACTTGTCCAGCTGGCTACTGCATGGACTTAAATAGTTGTTGCAGCTTCAGAGGTCTGAGACTCAGTATTTGCCATGAGCGAGATCACTATTAGCAGAAGTATTAACCCTGCTCATGGGTTTTCTAATGAAATGCAGTTAGTCAGAAAGGATATGGGGCAGATAGATTCTGCCTTGTTCTATGACATGACCGTGGCATGACAATTTATTATTTTATCCTTTTATTATGCTACTGGTAGAGCAGACAAACAAATCTGGGCCCTTGGCCGAGACTGGCTAGGCCTTAGCACCATTTGTAAGGTGCTAGAATCTGTGTGAAGAGCTTCTTCACCTTCTTGATGTTTGCTCTACTCTCTTGCACCAGTTCAGAAAGGAAGTCCACACGTCCATGAAAAATACCCAGGTGGAAAGTAAGGCATCTTGTGAATTCCTCTCTCCCTAAACACATTTTATACACAATTCACAGATGTTAACTTCTAAGGGATCATCTAGTTCTTGATGTTATGCTCTTTCTTCTGTTAAGATCTTATGCTTTAGAAAAGCGAGTTTCTAAACTTACAGATGTTAAAAGGGACAGAAAAGTGAATGGATGCAGAGAAGACAAAAAGGAAGGAGGTGGTCGAACACCCAACAAAACAATGACAAACCAATAGAAGGAGGCTTCAACTGGCCACGCACTGAGGCTGAACAGATAAATTTTTTAAAGGTGTAATTTCAAATTGCAGAGGCAGGTGATGAGAGCAAAGACTCCTCTTCACCACACTGAAGATGATGACACCCAGAATTAATCCTGGCTTTTTCAATTCTATACATTGCTACCTAACCAGCAAAGGAAGGAGAAAAATTTAGGCATTCTTCACCATTTCCAAAGGAAACATACTTTTGAATGAAAAATGTGAGAGTGAAACAGGAAGTGTCTTCTCAGCTAATTCATCTTACCTCTACAGGGCTGCTTTAATTTACTTAAGTCTATTAATTAATTAGGTATTCAATGATAGGTAATTGAGCTGTGGTACCCTAGTGATACACCTGTGCACTTTCACTGTCAAACAATTTTAACACCTGAGCATTGTTACTGACTAAATATCACAAAAGGAATGAACAATGGAGATGGAAGACAAGAACCATAAGATATGATGAAAGCTTCTGGAATCTGTGCAGGAAAAGCAAAATTAGAGTCAGAGGAGTACTCCAAACATCAAGTCAGAAAAGTGGCCAACTTACTGAATGTAAAAATAGCCTAAAGTGAGGGAACACCACACCAGCTAGGACTACTTGATGCAAAAATGCACAACTGTACATTAGCAGACTAACAAAGAACAGAAGGAAATCGGACTGAAGTAGCAAGAGGATCAGTGAAAGTTCTTATAGTTCCAGTAACCATTGAAGGAAACTACACCCAAAAATTAAGAAAAAAAAATTACTGTCACAAAATTACAAAGCAAAAGGAAGGGTAAGCAATCAGCAGCCAACCGGGAGTGCAGGAAGCATTCAGTATGGAAGCAAGAAAAGCAGAGAGCTGGGGTAGGGTGGCAAAGTTGCAATGGAGAACAAGGCAAGAGTGGAAATAAATCATTATGTAAGTACAACTTAGAGCTGTAGTCATCTTTAATTCTAAATTGTAGATTAAAGATATTAACAATTTGGAGACAAAGCTTCTACCAGTTACACAGTAAACCTGTACACCCTGAAGAAGCTGGTCTTTGTTACTTTTATCAAGTGAGGGATAAGAACTGTAGAACTAGAAGCAGAATGTTGCACATTGAGGTAATTCCTTCTTTCCAGTCTTTCCTTCTTTTTCACATTTCGTGCACAGTACAGGTCTTCCTAATTAATTACAAATTGTTTCCTGAATTACTGCATACCTTGCTGACAGACAACAGGTAAATATTAAGATATTTAACTATGTGCAGAAAAAAACCTTACAAATCCTGGAATCACAGTTTTTTCTTTCATGTGCTAGAATACAAACTCTTTCCAATATAGTGCTGAGCGTAGCAACAGATTCAGTGTTCTGAAAACAATTTGGAAGACTTAGGCCCGGATGGACTAGAATTGTAGATGATATTCACCCCTCATGTCAGCAGATGTCTGAAATCATAATCAAACAGCTTTCTTATTCCAACTACAAAACATCTTCAAATATCCTGAAAATTCGACAAATAGATCATAACAATTCTGGAGACAAAATGGGATACTGCACAGATTTATCTGTTGCTTCATTTGATCTTACAAGTGTCTTTAAATATTATTACTTAGAATTTGCAGGGAATTACACATGCATGCCTTCTTGCTATGTATGTTTTGCTGCAAATGTAATTTTAATTCACAAGTATATCTCATTCAACATCTTTCAAAGTTGAATGACTTCCAAAATAGGTATTTAGCAGTTTTATTTATGAGGGCAATCACATTATACAAAGCACCCTTGCTTAAAAATATGCTTTATTGTACGGTTGAACGTTTTCTTTTGAAATCTGTACAGAATCTTCCTACCTGCTGTGTTTCATTACAGAATTCAAGATTATCATGGAAACAAACAAAAACCAAGTTGCTTTTTCAACTGTGCAGAAGCTTTCATCAAAAATTGCAAAGATTTTTTTGGGAATATTGTTCACTTCTTTTTATCCCCACTTTGCAAATTTCTGGTCAATTTACATATTGATCCTGAATCACAAACATGGCACTGAAGGAACATGTAATGTCTTTAAGGTATGAAAACTCAGCCACGTACCAATATAAGTAATGGCACTGTAACAAATCATTACAGGCCATGCTGAATAAACACAGAAGACCATACCAAAATATCAACTACTCCATCTGGGCTCAACATAGCTGTCCAGCTGGCTCTATCAGATGTTCTCTGCTGGATTTGCTGGCAGCAGTATCACTGTTCTTTCAATGGTCAAAGCCAGTGCCTCTTTCCTATCTTTTCCCTCTTCATTTCCCATACAAATACTGAAATCATCTGAGACCTCTCTATGCAAATTCTGTACAGGTAAAAAGTTCTCCCAGACTAGCAGGTCTGGAAAAAACAAATTTATTCTGAGTGAGGACCAGATGTATCAAACCAGCAATCACCAAGTTACTGTTTCATACAGAGAGGAACCATTAACGAGGAACAATGAAGGATAGCAGGCATCAGACTTGATGTCAGAACTCCATTTGACAGGGCCTTTGTTCATGGTCTTGTCAATAATTTAAGACATCTCTCATTCCAACAGAGCTTTATGCCACACTGTGCTTCTGCATATGCAGTTACTGAACGCGTTACACTGAGACACCAGTACAGCCACATTCCCCTAGAAAGAGAAAACTATCTCCCTGCCAATCATGTCTGAGAGCTGGTGGTTGCAAATGCCTTCCAGCCAGCCCACTGTCATGAGACTATTTGGTTTCGCTGTTTGAAGAAACAGCAGACATGCCCTTAAAGCAACTGCCAGTGACAATATACACAGGAAGAAAAACAGTTTAGTTTTCATTCATTTGTGCTTCAACCGGTCCATGTTTGAGTGGCACACCCCAGTTGTATAGCCTACTGCAAAACAAAATATGTGGTGTAAACAGTTAACATCAGTCATGTTCACCTTCCATAACCTGTTTATCCACACACCTTTACCAAGCAGCACAAAACCTGTAGTCCTATATGGCTAACAGCAGTGAAAATTCCTCTCAGTAGGCTAACTCGAAAACTGAAACATTGCATAGACATAAGCAATGTATTGGGAGACCTGTGGAAGATGTATTTGATGAGTTAGCTACTTTGAGCAAGCTCTGTTACCTACGTTGGGCCTTGTGCCTAAGGCCTGAGACACCCATCTGTTAGCATGAGTGACTACTGTATAACCCCTAAGTATTTAGAAACATAAGGGAAAATGTTGGAAGGTTCTGGATGTGTACAGATCCCAGATATGGTTCATAGACCCATGAAGCTAAATATGCTGTGGCGGCCACTGAGAAAGAGAAAGCATTCCTACCTGTCAAAACAAGATATATATTTTTGGTTTTTTACACTAGATATAAGGAGCCACAGCACTGGGGCAGACCTGAGCAGCTGTCCATCAGGGGTCCATTGGATGCTGCAGGTAAGCAGGGTTCCCAGCATCTGAAAATACATATTTACTCACTATCTTCATTTCTCTTCCTATCTTATTATTAAAGTAACTTTATTTTTATATTTTTTGCTGTTGTGCCTTTCTTTTTAAGATCCAGAAAGATCCCTGCACCTCTCCCATACAGAAGAGCAACCAGCTAACAAAAACCACAACTGTGTACATTATGTCAAGTCCATGATTCATCTTCTTCCAGAGCTTTCTGCTGAATAACCTGTTGTCAACATAAGAAATCCTGCACTAGGTATGTGTGGGGAAAACTACAAACATCTCTTCTCAAACATCCCCAAAAGTCTCTTTCCAGAAACTGCTGATCAGAGACTTTCTGTTTCAGGCTGTTGACGCCTTTTGAGATTTCCAAGGTGGGAAAATAAAGTAAAGGTATCATACCAGCCTCCTGGAGATCAGCAAGTTGTCATCAACCCCCATGGGGCAGGCTGCTACCCTCAGGCAAGAAAGACACTATTACAGGTTTGGCATTCTGCTCTGTACACACAGTTCTCCAGCACTTTTCTAGCATCATTCCCCAGGAGAGCTTGTTCTACCAGGGTAGACTTAATCAGCTTGCACTGTATAGCCATTTAGTTTAAAGACTCTCGACAAACAGCTGTACTAAATCTAAAAGTGGTCTTGAACCATGCTTCCAAATATTGCTTTGATTTGCCTCCTGTTTGGTTTTTTGTGGGTTTTTTTTTTTTTTTTTTTGGTCCCCTATCTGTACAAACATTTTTCAAGACCTCATCTGAGTCTTGCGAACTTCTTGGCTTTACAAACAGCCCATGGCAATTAATTTGATTGTGCAAAGTTGCCTGAAGCCTTACAGAATTAGCAGTATTTCCTTTTAACATTTTAAACATTATCCTCCTTTGATGTTTCACTTAATCAAAAAGCATCTTTTTCTTGTTTATTATTGGATTCAGTCTCTCACTCTCTGTTCTCAGGGTGTCCAATGGAGCTTTAAGAGTGACTAACTTCATTCTCTTGCCTATGCAGTATTCCTTTTATCCTCTTCAGTTGATAACATGGGTCTTCTCTCCACTTTCAAGGGGTGGAAATTAAACCATATTTGAATCTGCAGAGGTTTCTTACCAGACTTCCTCTGAAAGGTCTAAGACCCTCCCAATTTCTCTCTACCTTCACACACTGTGCTCTTCTAGCTACAGCTGGACAAGTAGCTCCTCTAATCAACAGCCCAGAACAGAGTTATTCCATCATGGGGTTTACTTTTTCATTGTCCTGCATATTCCCTTCTAAAATAGGTGAGCCTATTCTCATTCACATCCTTTAACAAGGATAAGTATGTCTTAAATTATTCACATCACCTTCTCCAAAACTCAGTCAGTAGCATCAGGTGACCTAGCTGCCAGTCCAAACAGTACTCCAAATGAAATTTAATTTATACTTTTATAAATTAATATTTTCTTTTTGGCTTATCCACTATGCTTATTGCCTTTGCTGTATTCTACCATCTCTATCCTCAGACAAGTTGGGAATCTGTTGACTTTTTTTGACTACATGTGAGCAAATAGCAGAAGTCCTTTGCAAAATGTCCAGTGATGTTCAGGTTTGTCAGCTGACACTTCTCAGTTACTACAGCACAGGAAGGCATATGGATAACTCCGGCTTTTTTTTTTTCCTCCTTCCACAATACATTATTTTGCCTTTATCAATATTTTGAGCTAATATTTCTGTGGCACCTGTGCTTCAACACCTTCCACATACACATAATGACACAGTAGATGAAGTAACAATGTGATCACAGGGCAAGGAAACACTTTGTTAAGTACACATTTGCTTTATAATTATGAGCTAACTACATGGAGATGCTGAAGTATTTCACATGCTAATTGTACTAAATTATCATATGATTACATAGGTGAAAGTTGCCTGAATGCCAGGCAAGCCCAGCAGCAACATATTGTGTAAATTCACATTTTAACAGCATGAAGCTTACTCCCACAGGTCTGCTATTCAGTTATTGCTCCCAATCAAGCTCACAGTATTTGCTGTGATTCAGGTGCTTATGTGTATCAACATTGTTATATTGTCTCATTCTGAAAGCCAAAAAAATAGTATACACCTAAACAGGTAAAATAGGATTATAAATTCAAGTAATTATACTCTGGTTATGTATCACAAACTATGCAACTCAGATTCTGAACTTCATATTCACCTCCTTATTCACTTTGACTTGTCCCTTCTATGTCCCGTTACCTACCACTTTCTCTTTGTGAACTAAAGCTATGTCATTTTACATATATTTTACATGTTATGAAAATTTCACATAACAGCTTTTATCTGGGAGATATTTAATCACAATATTTTGTACTCAGCATAACACCATTTCTGCCCAAGTCTCAGACAACTTTAGAAACATCAACCATGATTTCTAGCCTTTTTCCCCTCACCAAATGGGGGAAATGCAAGGAAAAAATGAAGTTAAAAATTATACTTAACAGGCATCAATCCTGCCCGAGGGTCCATCCACCTGGAACTCCATTCAGATATCCACGGAATTTGAATGGACTTTCCATGGGGGGGGAAGACATAATGCCAGAAGATACTGAAGAAGTAAACAAGCTTCCAAAGGGGCTAAGGAAGACACTCACATTTCGCATTCATGCATTGTCCCAGAAGGCCTAAACTCTTCATGCGCAGTCCTCAAGCAGCTCTTTACACCTTTCTCTTTATACACAATGAAGAGTCTCCTTGCAAGCCGAAGGTCATTGGCCAAGATATGTACTAGTGAAGAGGCTCGCTCACATGCTTCATGTTAAGAGCTCAATTTAAATAAGATATAGGCAAAAATGGGAATAACAAAATTACTCTACATGCTGGTTCCACAGCTTGTTAAAAGATTGCCTTGTTAGTGGTTGTTGGGCTTGGAGATTCATTTTAATTTAAAATAATGCAATATCACAGAGAACACTGAAACTTCAGAATCCATTTACCAGTCCCCTCATCCAATGCTCTGATTTTTGCATGGTGAATTATAACTCAAATACCTAATTCTCTTTGGGAGGAAGGCAGGCATTAAAAAACCCACTCTAATTAGATTTACTCACAATCTATACAAGGTTGTGTTCAGTCTTCACCAAAGAAATGTAGCAATATCAAAGAGGAGCAAAGCTGATACATTCTTGATAAAATACTTAATTAATAATCTCTTGGAAAACATGCATTCACCCTTGTCCTCTACCCTCCCAAACTCCCAGCACATCCATGCTAATATATTCTCAACATACAAGTTGTATTTCAACTGCACCCTCAAATCTTCTACTTGCTCTTGACCTTTCTCACCTAAGTTTTTCCAGAGGCACCCACCTGTGACTGATGGGCTCAGCCATGTCCTGCAGTGGGTCCATTGCAGAGGTGGCTGGAACAGGCTGTGTCCAGCACGGGGCAGCCCCTGATATCTCCCTACTGAGGCCACCTTTGCAGCCCCACCACTACTACACCCAATACAGCAAGATATATTTCATTCTGAAACCAGAAATTTCAACTTCCCTGTAATTCCTGCCAACTACTTCCATTAAAACTTGTATATAAACATACACACACGAATGAAGTAAAATCTTTTAAGTAAAAATGGAATGAGAAGTTTTCCAGCTTTCCATAAAGGCAAAATCAAGCATTAAACACTTTAAAATTGGGCCAAACACCATTGTTACCTCAGGTTGGACAGTTTGTTTTTCAAAGCCAGATCTAACTGTTGCTGTAGTTTTTCAGCAGTTCCATTGAAGAAAGGGATCTCTCCACCTGCCTACCAATGAGAAAGGTAGGAAAATTAAATCTGTTCCAGCCACTGAAATATATCACCACTGCACCAAACCACATTCATGGCAGGTCTCTACTCATACTGTCGGCACAATACCCTTGCTGCCATAGAGGAAATTCAAAGTGATTCTAATCTGCTTCCAGCATAGCCACCTTTAATCACCAACAATGTATTCTGCAGTGCTTCCCAATTCACAGGAAAACTGTGACTTAGTTTATGATAGCACAATTTCAGCTATGACCTTAGGTTCAGAAGAAAGAGTAAATTTACACCATATCTATGGGCAATAATCAACCAGTCATGGTGAGACTACAAAATTAGGATAGCAGAAAAGAACTGTTTTTAGTTAGCTGTGGCCCCTCTATAACTACTGACTGTATTGACTCAAGTAAACCAACAGAAATAAAAGTTATGTACTGCCAGATTCTGTGCTCAGAGCTGTTTGGAATCCAGAAATATACCTCAGGTGCTAACTCTTTGGAAGCAGGCATTATTAAGAAGGACATTTTCAGGTTAAGTATCCATAATGAAACAGTCCACTATTGGGACACGTATAACACCAATGGGTTTATAATCCCTGGCTGTGCAGGCAAAAAACCCTAAATAGCACCGGACTGGCCTAAATTACTGCAGGAGTTCTCCATCTGTAGTTCCTCTTCTGTGAATAGATGCTACAATTGAAAGCAGCTGAGGGAAGAATAAAATGTATTTATTATCCGGTGATAATCTTAACAGGATCACCCGTGCTCCTACCTGACAAAAAAAGTTTCATTTGCAAACTGTTGAAAAGGCATTTGTTGAGACAGTTCCATAAACAGTTTAAAAGATCTCATAGAAAACTGTCTTTGTGTGTTTTCTGTATTTTTTTTGTCCAGTATTTGCAATAAATAAAGCAACACATGTTATGGCATTCCTAGCCTGGCTTTTTGTCTCATTCATTATATGCTTCTACATTAATTTTTGTACTTCACCTTCAGCAGCAGTAAGACATAGTAATATTCAATAATCTTAATGGACAATTTGCATTTACTGTTTTTAGTACAAGATATTATTTTAACTCACCAGTCTGCCACCTAAGTCATAAGTATGATTCTCCTTAGTACTATATTGCTGGGAATTTATTCAACTGGAAGTCTGAGTTTCTACATACCAGGGACAATTACTCTCTTACTTCTTCCCTTTGGTAAATGGAGCTCATTAATATCACTACCCTATATAAATGCATATAGAGAAACAGATAATATCTTGCAGCTTACAGTGTACTGCTGTACTATGCTGGTAGAATTCAACAGGAACATAAAGACTGAATATGACTTTTTATGCAGCAAACTTTAAAATAGAAGCCTTTATCTTTCTGAATACATATATTTTACTTATGAGATATGGTTGAAACTAAATTTCACTCATTCCAAACAAATGACTCAATTACATTCACAAGAAAGGTGCCATCTTAAAAAGTATTTACTTTTTAATACTTTTTTACTTTAATTCCATTGGACCAACTGTAAAATGACAAGCCAATGTGTAGCAAAATTATTTAGTGCCAAGATAATGGAAGATGTATGACTTGTCCAGGGAAGAAAAAAAATGAAAAACATTCTTGGTATAATTCAAACAAAATGGATATTCAGCATCAATTGTTAAACATTCAAATACCCTGTATGGATCATTAGTACCACTCCCAGCCCCTGTTCAAATTTTAGTAGGGGACATTAATTTAGCCTCATAGAGCATATAGAACTTCATAGAACAAGGAGCCATACACAATGGCTTTTTAAAAATTTTCTTCTCCCCCCACTTATTTTTTTTCCACCTTTTTTTATAAGAAACAGAAAACATCAACAACTTATTTCCGTTTGCAGACTTCAGTGTCAGTGAACAGGGGCACCTACAGCTGTTTCATGTTTCTGGAAAAAAATTGTCCAGAGAATTTTCTGGACCTGCTGCACCATCTGAGCAGACAGCAGCAAAACAGCCAAAGGAAGCTGGTATAATAGTTATTTCTGAATTTCTCTAGGCTCCCTTGCATACTCACTTTTGCAGGAACCCAGGAAAACCACCCACAAATAGCCTTCCTTTCCGTGTAACACATGCCCCCTCACAATGGCCTTACAAGGAGAAGGCTACAAAATAGTCCTTTGCGCAGTGTTCTCTGACTGCAACATCTCTTTTTGATAAGATGCAGCAGGGGGAGGAAAGCAGTTTGCAAACATTAATGAAGGATATTGTTATGACAGGCATCAGGATGGAGAATAGTACAGTCTTATCCCCTATTCCCTGTCCAGACAGGCCATAAACCTCTTGCTGTTTACTTCCTATATCCACAAAACAGTAAAATCCAAACTCCTTTTCCCGTCAGACACAAAACACTCATCAACTTCTGCAAGCAGCCATTTACCCAGCAGCAACGACTGCCAGCAATCTGTTCAGCACACACAGTAGAAACAATTGTGACTTAGCTGCTTCAGTGTCCTACTTGAAATTTAGATCCTTGTTGAACTACTACTTTGTTTTTTAGAAGCATGTCTACAGGAAAGCTCATTGATTTAAATTAATTTAATTTTATAACTCAGGTCTTTTAAAATAGTTTGCTCTAGTCAATCTTAACCATTAAATGTTTATTGCACATACTTTTTTTTCACTCCTACATCTCTCTAAAAATCATCTGATTAGTGCTAGATATGGGCCATGCACAGAGGAAAGATGCAACACAGGTACAGAAGATGACAAGGACAGAGACAAACGGCATACAATGTCCCCATTAGAAATACTTGCAATTCAAAACAAAAAAAAATCTGCTTCACTTAGTAAAGAGCACACACATTCTAGGCTTTGAAAGAACAAAGGGACAGGCATTGAATGGTACTCCAATAAAAAGTGTTGAACATAGCCTTCTGTAGCAGTTCTTCTGTAGCTGTCACAGTAAGACACAAGCGAGATGTTATCTTCACTCTCAACAGCTAGAAAAAGTCCTGTGCCTCCAAATCACAGAATCAAAGAATCATAGAATGGTTTGGGCTGGAAAGGACCTTAAAGATCATCTAGTTCCAACCCCTCTGCCATGAGCAGGGACACCTTCCACTAGACCGGGTTGTTGCCTGGTGTACATTGCCACAGTGTACAAGAAACAGGCAGGTGTTAATCTCTGTTGTGCACTCTTGTGCTAATAAGAAGAGAAGCCCAAACCAGAAAATTCAAATTTAACTTTGTGAACCACCTGCAATTTAAAGTCTGGCAGGGAGTGAGAAGGGAGGAAGAGAAGCAGGAAAAGAAAGAAGAACGGAAGAGGAGAGAGGAAAAAGTGAAGGAACCAGTACCATACATTTCGGAGTTTGTGGGAAAGTTTTTCAAACACTGTTAGAGTAGTCACAGGTTCATTTAAAAATTATGAATGAAAACTCAAGAACAGACAAACAATGCTGAATGTGGCAGAAGAGCCATTCCCATATGCAGGGGTGAAATGATGCTTAACAGTGTTATTCATCAGCAGAATTAAACTGAGAGTTTAACCTGGTATTTTGCTTTAAGCCCAAACTATGCACTACAGCACGACACAGACATAAGCATTCCATACTTTTCTGAACAGCTGCAGCTTTTTTTTTTTTTTTGAATTGTTATTTAAAATTATTTATAATCATAGCAAACAAGGAGGTAACTAAGTTAAAAAAAAAAAAAAACACATTTTTATTTGCAATTAGTAAGAAGATTCCTACATCAGAACAGCGTGACTTGTCATCAGTAGAAACACACATCTGTTCAGAAGAGCATCGCCTTGGTGAGGCTAGCACACCAGAACATTCTTAATTTTATGTTTAAACTGATATTTTGTCAGGTACATGGTACTGCCTCAACAAAAGGCAGATATAATCTCCCATTTAAGTGGTTTCTCACATCAGTGTCTAAGGCTACAATATATCTGCCTTTTTAAACACAGGAGAGGACTATGAAAATCTTGAGTTACTGACACCATGCAAACTGGCAGAATGCACAGAAAAATATACTGGTATTTACCAGCAACTTCACAAAATTATTCTATTCTCTTTCTTCTGCCCATGGCTGGCAAAATGTGGGGCATTTTAATGTTTTAGGGCAAGGGTGAGTAGGTGACAGAGGCAGGAAGAAGGTAAGAAGGGGTGCCATATTTCAGGAAGTCCATACATTCACCACAAAAAACTCATAGAAGACATGCTGGTACCCATAGCTTTCTTCCAGTGCTTGGATACCCTCCTGAACAGGCTACAGGTAAGGTTTCCTCTCTCATGTTACCTCTGGTCCATAAACCTTCATTTCAGCTTTAACAGGAGCGACAGATTCTTCCTCAAACTAGTTTATAGCTATGTTTTCAAGCATTTTATTCATAGTGAAGTCAAAGAGCTCGAGAGCACAGGCTGCCAATCCATTTTGCACACAGGAGCAGAGAAAAGACAAGCAAAACTTAGACTCTTGCATCTTGAACTAGCGCTCCATGAACTAGAGAGTGGAAGAGAGCCAGGGCCATCACACATCTGCATCGTTCAAATAGGCTTCACAAAGCAGGGATAAACTAGCTATCCCCAAAAGTCATGACTGAGGTACGCAGAAAAACTATTTTGAGGCTGTAAATGTCTCAGCATAGGCAGCTTCAGTACTGAACTGCACTGATTTCTCCTCTTAGAGAAAAACAGAAGTTCAGATATCTTTCTGCAGCATTTCTCTCTGTCTGACTTAGTACTTTATCTCTCTGCTTGCCTCTCTCAACGTACCCTTTTAATTGCCTGTTGTAAATCCTAAATCTTCCCTGTTCCTCAAAAAGTGGTTTAAATCCTGGACTCACGTATGTAAATGCCATTCTTTCTTTCAGTTTTACTTAGGTTGTTTTGTTTTCATGTTACAGCAAATTAAACGCAACGTAACCCAAATAAATAATTTATTTCTCCTAGTGTTAATTATATGACTCCCATGTCAGGCTTTTTAATGTACTAGCCTTACTTACATTGCTACTGAGGGACAGTGGTATGGAAGACAGCTACATGCCCATGGAATACTGAAATGGCTGTCTGGCTTCTGTTGTGTTATCTTACTAACGCAAGGTCTTGTGCTTGTTCAGTCACTGCCAAAATACTCAGTGACCCCAAAATATCTTTGTCCTTCATTCTTGCATAACTTAATGCTAGCCATTGAGTGCCCTATACTCTTTCAGCATTCTACATCCTGTTACAGTCAGTTACAGAAACCACTGCTCTGTGCACATGTATTTTGGTGACTTCTACAAAGGTACATCAAGCCTGAGAGACAGCTTCACACCAGCCCATGATACTCCACCCTATTTCTCTTCACAGGTTTTCTAAAAACAACTAGAAAAGTCTCCTAGATGACATTTCCAGATCTAACATGGAGGTTTGCATGTAGGAACTATTTTGAATCTTGTTGCAATTTTAAACTTTGAGATTTGGTTGTTTACCTTTAATCCAGCGCTCTCTCTACATCAAGTCATGCATCTCACATTCCCCTCATTACATACTACGTTCTGCCCTCCTGACAAATAGTCTATCTCTTTTCAAAACAAGACACAAACACATTGCCTTGAAAGCTATCATGTGGTAATGAGAAGTGGTTAACACATGTACTCATGTCTGGATAAGCTCTTTCTGCCAGCAATAAAATAAACCAGGAGATTTTATACCCCTCCACCAGCTCAAAACTTAAATATCATGCAAATTCAGGATCACCAATGAAATAGTCTTTCAGCTGTTTTGTAGAAGTACTGCTGGATGAAATGATTTTCAGGCACTGAAATGGGACAAGGAAATTAAGGCTTCCAATGAGGCAAACAAAGTGCTTTGGCAATAACAGATTTAGCCAATTCAGAAGCCAAGGCCTGCAAATAAATTTATTACAGAAGGGAGATTGACACTTTCTTGATCTTGTCTGATCTCCCAGGGGCAAACAATATAACTTATTTCATGTCACGTGGCACAAACAGCATTCTCTACACCTATTGAACTGCTTTATAATACCACCGGTGTCTCAGCATTTTACTTGGTTTCATTTTGCTCCCCTTGGAGACTGCAGGACAAGGGCAAAGGTGTTTGAATCTGAAGAGTTTAGCACTTCACTACATTCTAAAATAATCTCAACGTCAAATACTAATTTCTAATGGCTGACAAGTTTCTGAAGCTACTCTGCACACTCTCATCATTCATAAAACCTAGTTTAATAAATGGATATAAGCTCCTCGGGTCCATCTGCGTATTGCTGACCCTCTTGGTAGGGACTAAAGAGATTATGCTATATTATGGTTTAAACTAAGACACTAAACTATCTATGCTGCCCAGACAGCACATAACAGTTACTTATCACTGCTACAAGGATTAAGAACTTCAGAGTAAATTCAGCAGCAATGTTAATTCAATCCATACAAATGCTAGTGGAGAAACAGAAGGCAAACTGAACTTCATTTCAGGCTCCAGTTTGCAAGTTTTACACTGTGTTAATTTGAAACCTTACTGGCCCAGTGACTTCAAATTTCTCTGATATGTCAGAACATTCTACTTGATAAGCTAAAATTTATATAAAACATAAGCAATGTGCTTACAATTCATTCAATACTTCTGATCAAATAAATCCCAGTTGAAAAAGAAAATAAATCTTAGTTTCAAACATTCAGATGCCCAAGCAAAGCAAGTACTGGTATTACTTCATGGAAAAAGCCTTCTCACTACTTATCTCTTCTCCCCTACATTATACAGAAAATGGTGAGCTTTGTATCTAACAACCACAATCCCTCCAAATCAAGGGCTGTGTATCAAAATGATCTTTCTCTTCCATTTCTTCTGATGTTACAGGATTGGAATAAAATGCAAAGCTGAGTACTAATATCACTAATTTATTTTAGGCAGGACTAGGAGAACAGGGATTCAGCTCAGCTTTTCCTGATCATACACAGCTTCAACAACAGAGGAGAACTTCCAAAATTAAGGTAAATCAGGCTAAAGATGTCAAACTGCAAGTGTCATGACATACTTACAGAAATTCTGTACTTGCATCATCACAGTAGTTTTAAAGGACAAGATACAGTTTTCTTTAAGCCAGAAAGTAATTAAAAAGACAGCATAATTTCAGAGTATAAAGAAGGAGCATTTTAGTCACTGGAACTGATGTCATGGCTTCACAGATCTTAAAACTTTTTCTGAGAATGGATTTGAAACCAGTTACTGTTCGGAACAAAGGTATACCTTATTTCAGGAAACGAAGTAGTTTCTACAAGCATGTCTTGGGCTGTTCAAATATAAAAGCCTGAAATTCTGGAGAGTTAATGATGGATACTATACTTACCATGCAAACAGGTGTATTTGTACACATACACACACATGCACACACCCAGATGCATCTGGATGATCTGGACATTTTGCAAAAACAAAAGCAAAAATGTAAACATCAGTAAAGCTTTTTACAACTATGCAAACAGTCTTCTGGAAGACGAAACATATAGAGAATAATAGTGACAAAATAGTTTTAAGTTAATTTACTAGACAAGACCTATATAATCATATATTCACCCATCAAGAGTAAGGCAGCCGTTACTTACTTCAACCAAAAAACAATGCACACAACTGTAAACAGTAACAGATTTCAGCATATTGACCATATGCAGTACACTAAGAAAAAAAAAATTACATGGCTAATAACCTGATGGTAAATGCATTTTACCTTGGAAACTTTGTGTAAACTTTAGGCAGATGATCTGCTAGTGAATTATTATTTCCCTGAGGTTTTGCTTTTCTCTCTACTTCTGGTTTTCATTTGTTTTCTTTGGTTTTTATTTTACCTCTGAAAAAGCATGAGCTCTATGCAAAATTTATTTTCATAATTTTGCTTAAACCATGCAAATACCAAGAAATTTATTTCCAGTTAGAGAGAACAAACACTATAGTATAATAATTCATTTCCTAAAGCCAGAGAGAAGGGACTTAATGCTAAACTCAACTCAGTGATTGTCCTGTTAATCAACTTCCATGATATGAAAGTGTCTACATTGAAACCTTCAGCCAAAAACCACTTTTAAGAACTCTCCTATTCATTATAACTGGAAGTGAAATTAGGCCCTGGAATAAGTGCCCTATATTTTCGCTATTAATACATCCAATTAAAACATCAGTATTAACTGCAATACCAGTAATGAGGTATCACATTCTTCATGGGCTTCTCACTGTGTACTTTTTTTTTTCAGTAAATTCTCCTGTCCCCTCAGACATTCTCCTTCCCCTTTAGCTAGTTTTATTGCCAATTAATTGGTAATTGGGTCAAAGTAATGCTGTTTATGACTCACATACCTAGAATACAGTGATCTAATACTAACATACAACTGGAAAAGCTTTAATTGCAGTACATCTCTTTTAATTAAGTTAAATCTTAGAAAATAAGGTGGATGCTTTTCCAACAAGTTTTTCTTGACCAATGTATTTCTTAGGAAATATTCCAGTTTCTAATTGTCCTTTTAAAAACCCACAGTATTTGCATGATTTATATTTTTCCTCTAAAAACACCTGCTCTCAATTCAGCCTTAAAAACACCTGCCACCTTTGAAACTACCACCTGGCTTTTCGAGTAATCCACAGTGAAAGGTATTTTCTCACTGCCCCACAGAACAGTCAGCTGCACAGACTTGAGAAGGACTGCTAGAAATAAGGATATGAAAATGTAAGGGACTCTGTACTCAAAAAATAAAAGCAGAATTTCCATCTCATCCTAAGTGGCAGATGCAGTGGCTGTGAACTACTGATGTCCTTCTTAAAGCTTAACCTATAGTTTTAGTACTTTGTTAGCTCCTCACATACATATTCCAAAGAGGCCATATTTGTCAGTTTTGAATGCCACACATAGCAGGGGACCGACACATCATAAAGGACCAGATGGGTTACTGATATCATCTTGAATTCAAGATGGCTGGTGCTGGCACCTTACCTGCACTATTTTATCTCTACCATGGGAACAAAAGTGAAAATTAGCACACTACTCTAATGTCACCAGCTCTAAAAATTTGTTATATCTAAACTTTGTATTGGTTGCTGAAGGGAAGAAAGTTTCACCCATAATCCATGCCCTTGACTGCAAACAGTTGTTCCCATAAGAATATTTCAAAGCTTTTAATAAGACTGGCTTTTCATTCTTGGAAAAATCAAGCAGTTCCTAGAAACTCTTTGGAAAACATATTTTTTTTAATATTATACATAATCAGTACCTGAAAGTATGTCAAATTTTTCCTTATTAAATCATACCTAAAGCCATTTATTTCACAAGTCCATAAACTTTTGAAAGTTTACATTCTTGATTTTTTTTCAACATTTTTACATGTATAGGAGTAGGTCATTCCTTCCAAATCAAGAATATTAATTCACTCATTGGTCTTGGTGTTCATCTTACCTCTCAACAGAACTATGTATTATTTAGTACTTCATAAAATATGCCTGTTGCTTTAGAGGTGTCTAAAGCAAACCTGCTTGTGTACACTCATCAGGCAAGGGTTAAATTGGTTTCATTTTCAGTAGATGACATTATATTCAGTCACCCCGGCTATCCACCATCATTCTTTTTGCAGATGCAAGAACAACAGTCCTGTTCCCTTCTCTCCTTCAACCAATCTATGCTTCGACCTCAATATACTCATAATCTGTTTGTCCAAGATAAAGTAATACATTTTCGGACATATAGCTAATTGTTAGAAGTTTTGGTTGTATGATAGCATGGTGCATAGAGTTACTACACTGGTATTCTCTTGTCTTTTCACAAAGTACTTTCTTTGGCCCTGTGTTATCACCATTGAACATACTTCATTGTTCATATCCATCACCGATTTGACAATTCTTGAATTCCTTTTCAGTCCAGAAATATGAAACTTTCTACACATAGAGAGTCACTAAAGAAAAGCTCCTTTTTGGCTCTGCAGTAGTTCAACATGCTGCTTATCCACTTATAATAAACATGGTAAGTAAGACAGTAAAGCCTACTGCAGCCTTCCTAAGCTGAACTCAAACGGTAGCCTGGAACACAACAGTGTGGTGCCAAGAATAAACTAGCTCTCGATGTTTCGGAATCATTGTTGAGAAAAATGTCAGGTTACAAAATGACAACACAGGAAAGGAATTATAAGTCCAAACATGGACTTGCCTTGCTAATTTGCAATATTCAAAAAACATTAAAAAGGGTTAGGTTCACACCACCAAGTAAAGAAGGGCTCTGGCTGTCTAGCAGAAAAGGCTAGAATATAAATCTAATCTACTCTTTACAATATGATCTTCCCAGGCAACTTTGACAGTTGCCCTACAAACATGCATCAAAGAGGAGTTTACGTCTTGACAGTGAACCTGCCACAAGCAGCCTTTGCTCTCTTTCCCCTCTCAAAATTTTACTTAGCATTTCAGGAGTATAGCAGAGTTGATATATACTGTAGATTAGATGCATTTTAATTTTTGATTGCCTTCATACAGGAAAGGAAAAAAAAGGGCATACACAGTGTGAAAAACAGGAATAAGTAGAGCACTGAAGTTTACAACCTTACAGTAATAATTAAGAGCTGCCAGAAAGAAATCATCTCTTTGACACAAGTCTACACAATGAATATGAGGGAGCCTCCAGGCTGTACTGAAATGCTAAATACATAAATAATAAACCTAGTGTTAAGGTGACTTTCTACATTTTGTCTCAAATGCACTCTTCTAGCCTGTCCCATCTGTACCAAGAAAATAACCCTTTGACTTCAGAAGAGAGGAGAAACAGGAGTCACTCCCTATCGTTGTAGAAATGTTTCACACTTTGCACCATTTTGCTTGATATTGTTTCTTCTTAAGAAGGAATATGAGGTATCGTAATCTGATTTTTTTCTTTTTTTCTTTTTTTTTAATGTAAAATAACATTAAGACCAGAAAAATGTTCAAGGTATTGCAGGTGTTTTGGATGTGGTACCTGGTCTACATTTTGACACGTAAAAAAGGTAACAAATTTAGAGACAGAATGCACATTAATTTTTCTAACTAGCTTTCTCTAGTAGATTAAACATCCTGACTGAAGTCCTAGAAAGAAAAGATTGTAGAACACTGTAATCAGTTACATTTTCAGAACACTGCAGGTAGCTGGTAAAAAATGAACATGCATTTCTCATGTGCATTGGTCTGCAGGTTTTAGATGACTTCTACTGTTTAATAATAAAATCGTTCTCATCAAGTAGGAAAAAAAAATCATTGCCTTAAAATGCATGTGTTAATTGAACTATAATTTAAGATGTACCAGGTTAAAAAACCAAAAACCCCCCAAAAACCAACCAACCAAGCAAACAAAAAAAAAAAAAAACAAATTAAAATAATTGTGATGGCTTCCTCAAGCCCCCTGCTCAAGCAGAGTCAGCTAGAGTAGGTTGCCCAGGACTGTACTCAGTCAAGTTTTTAGTATCTCCAGGGATAGAGACTCCACAACCTCTGCACAACCTGTTCCTCTGCTTGTCCTCCCTCACAGTAAAAGTGTTTTCTTCTGTTCATCTGGAAATTTGTATGTATGAATTTGTGCCCATGCCTCTTGTCCTGTCACTAGCACCACTGAAAAGAGCCTGCCTCCATCTTCTTCATTCCCTCCCATCAGGTATTTATACATATTAAGATCCCCCCTGAGCATTCTCAGGCTGAAGAAAGGGAAAGGCTCTTGACCTCCTGTCAGTGCTCTTTCTAACCCATCCCAAGATGCTGTTTGCCTTCCTTGCTGCAAAGGTGCATTACAGGGTTATGGTCAGCTTCTCCTCCACTAGGACCCCAAGTTCCTTCTCTACAGAGCTGCTTTCCAGACAGCTGGCCCCCAACCTATAAGTCATCTCAGAATACCTTTGCAAGAATATACATTTGTTTGATCCTACCCAAGCAAAAAGTGTCTGTTATAACAAATTCCTCTCTTAGATTATATCTTCAGTATACTATATCATGGATCTTCTGTGGGTCCAAGAAATTACTGCAGAAAGTAGAAAGCAGAGAAGCAGAAGACTCTAATAACCAACGCTGCATCAGGTTTCTGTGAGTAGAGAGCACATCAAAAGCTATTCTTCCGGGCAGAAAGTTACAAGGGTGCTTCTGGTCCTGTATGAGTAGTGAGATCAGATAATCAAGGGAGCAGAAGGAAAGCCTGAAACTGCACCTTCTCTGTAAATAGTCTGTCTCCAGCAAAAGACCAGTCTTGCACAAGAACTTATATGAAAATAACAGGAACTCAAAAACAGTGGAGCCATCCAGAGGGACCCTCATGTGCTTCAGAAGTGGGCCCATGCAAACCTCATACAGTTCAACAAGGCCAAGTGAAAGGTCCTGCATCTGGGTCAGGGCAATCCCAAGCACAAATACAGAATGGGCAGAGAATGGATAGAGAGCAGCCTTGAGGAGTATGACTTGGGGGTGCTGGTTGATGAGAAGCTCAACATGAGCCAGCAATGTGCACTTGCAACCCAGAAAGCCAACCGTGTCTTGGGCTGCATCAAAAGAAGTGTGACCAGCATGTTGAGGAGGTGATTCTCCCCCTCTACTCTGCTCTCTTGAGACCCCACCTTGAGTACTCTTCCTCTGGAGACCTCAGCAGAAGAAATACATGGACCTCTTGGAGCAAGTTCAGAGAAGAGCCATGAAGATGGTCAGAGGGCTGGACCACCTTCTGTATAAGGACAGGCTGAGAGAGTTGGGCTTGTTCATCCTGGAGAAGAGAAAGCTCCTGGAAGACCTTCTAGCAGCCTTCCAGTACTTCAAGGGGGCCTACGGGAGAGAGGGGAGGGACGCTTTATAAGGGAGGGTAGTGATAGGGCAAGGGGTAACGGTTTTAAGCTGAAAGCGGGTCAATTTAGATTAGATAATAGGAAGAAATTCTTTACTGTGAG
>NW_010140675.1:6375-6611 GCF_000699245.1 Pterocles gutturalis | reverse complement strand
AGCCAGCAGGGAGCCAGCTCCAGCACACCCTCCCCGGCCAGCGCAAGGGGCTGCAGGGACGAGCGCGGGGCCGTCACCCTCGCTCCACACCCCAAAGCCCCCGGGATTGGGGCTGAGAGCAGCTCCGAAGCTGCCTCTGAGAATCATCGAATCACTAAGGTTGGCAAAGACCTCAAGGATCATCAAGTCCAACCATCAACCCAGCACCACCCAACCCACTAACCCATGTCCCGAAG
>NW_010140675.1:5689-6064 GCF_000699245.1 Pterocles gutturalis | reverse complement strand
CCGTTGCCCTTCTCTGGACCTGCGCCAGCCCCTCAATGTCCTTCTTGTGGTGAGGGGCCCAAAACTGACCCCAGGATTCAAGAGAATGAACACACGGAGCCCACCCTGGCTGTTTCTCCCACGTTTATTTGCTTCCATCTCCATCCCAAGCCAAGTGGCCACCAGGAGATGGCAACCAGGAGACTCATGGACAGAGCACGGACCTCGCAGGCGAGAGACGGGTGGTTGCACACCAGCCCCAGGTTAAACCCAGGGCCAGATCAACGTAGTGCTAGTAAGAAAATAAGACTCTCTAATTACACAGTCTGAGATTAGTGACAGGCAGCCCCAGGGATGGCTGACTCCAGCACAGCACAGCTGGGACACAGCTGCTGG
>NW_010140675.1:4938-5677 GCF_000699245.1 Pterocles gutturalis | reverse complement strand
CGCAGGATGCGCTCGGGCAGGGAGGCAGGAGCCAAAAGCCTGTGCGCTGCCCCACGGGCCCCAAGGGGTCGGTCCTGGTTCTCCCTCTGGCATGAAGATTTTTTTTTTTTTTGCCTTCACCACTGCAGAGGGTGGGAGCTGCCCCGCCTGGTCCCAGAGGCGTGGGGGAAGGAGGTGACAGGCAGGGTGACATGGGCAAGGGGCTGCTCCATTGGGGAGCAGCGAGGGGAAGCAGAAAGATTAAATAAAGCAAGAGGCAGGGGAAAGGAAGCCTGCCACCTCACCCGCTGCGGGACAGGGGACCAAGAGGCTCCCTGGGCTGATGTAAGGGGCCAGGAGACAGCGCCGTGCCCCCGCTGCCTCCCCTCCATCACAGCCTGGTGAACAGGAGCCTCTGGGTCACCCTGGAAGAGGCCGATTCCAGGAGTAACCCGCAGGCACCCCATCTGCCACCAGCCAGCCTCTGCTCTAGCGCCGCAGAGCTGCAGGAGCTCACAGGAGAGCAGGGGTACGCTCACACCCCCCGCAGACCACCTCGCCCCCCGCCACCGGCTGGCCTCTCAGCCCTGTCACCACTTGGTCCCCAGAAGCTTGAGGTCCTCGGAGATGGTGCAGCCCCAGGGCGCAGCCGCACCGGGGCTGGAGGGTCCCAGATGGCTTCTCCAGCGAGGTATGTGGGGTGGAGGGGGAAGCAGCTGGACCACCAGCAGAGACTGTCCCTCGTGTGAGCTCCAAGGGA
>NW_010140675.1:2326-4907 GCF_000699245.1 Pterocles gutturalis | reverse complement strand
CGCGCTCCAAGGTACAGGGCTGTGGTCCGGCCGGCCCTGGGCTCCAGCAGGGACTGGTCCTCTTCACAAGTGTTCACTGAAGAGGGAGGGAAGCAAGGCTGAATTACAAGGGGTGGCTTCTCTCTCCCACAACTGCCTGGAGCAGCTCCAAGCCACTCTCTGCCAGCACCCTCCCCTGCTCAGCTTCTGTAACCCCCTGCCACGGGCTGACCCAGTGGTCCCCCTAGCTCCCCAGGACAGGGCAGCCCTTGGGCACAGCTCTGGCCAGCCCTGCCCCGCTCACCTGGCTATCCGCGACAGGATCTCCTTGATGCGCACGACCAGCTTCTCATGCTGCAGCGGGTTGCTCTCGATGGTGCTGTGCAGCTTGGCCATGTAGAAATCCAGAGTGCTCAGCGTGGGGGTTTCCCCCGTGCCTGGGAGGTGGCAGCTCTGTCAGCAGGGCCAGCCAGCCCCCAGCCAGCCCCGCTCAGCGTGCTGCTGACTGGGGAAGGGACCCTGAACAGTGGGTGCCATCTCCTGCAGCACAAGATTTTTTACACAAGCCCAGGAACAGAAAGGATCGGGGCTAATCTCTGCTTTGTGGGCACAGCTGTGACCGTGGCTCGGGAGGACAGTTCCCAGCCTGCCTTA
Organism: Pterocles gutturalis; assembly: GCF_000699245.1. Taxonomy (NCBI): domain Eukaryota; kingdom Metazoa; phylum Chordata; class Aves; order Pterocliformes; family Pteroclidae; genus Pterocles; species Pterocles gutturalis. The sequence goes on along the minus strand of NW_010140675.1, from coordinate 4,274 downwards.
CGCCATCATGAGGAAGTCAACCGGCCGCCACATCCCTGGGCTCCCCAGAGAGCCCCCCAGAGTGTTCCAGGATCCCACCCCACCAGCGGATGAGGATTTATCATCACCCCACTGCCCCCACTTGTACCACCCAGCAGTGCCCCTCCGCACGGGCACCAGGTCCCAGCAGTTGGCTGGTCCCCACGGCTGCCCCCCAGGGATGGGGAGGGAGGCGAAGCTGGCGGTGAGGGCCTGCCGCACGGACTGGAGCTGCTGCTGCAAGGCCAGGGTCTGCCTCTCCTCCTGGGCCAGCTCTTGCTCCAGCTTCTCCTTGGCGCAGTTCATGCTCTCCGTGTGCTTCTGCAGGATGGCATTCTGCTCCTCAAATTCCGTGTTCATCTTCCGCAGGCGCCGCAGCTCAGCCTCCCGGGCTGCAGGGATCACACAACGTCAGGTGGGGTGGTCCCTCTGTCTCTCCCCCCCCAACCCAAACACAACTCCCTCCCCAGCTACAACTCCTCCAAAAGGCTCAACATCAATCCCTGGGCTCCAGCCAGGATCTGGCCCCTCCATCCAGCCTCACCAGGACCTTTCCCAGATGGGATCTTGCACCTAGCACCAGCTGAGGTCCCTGCTCCGCGGGATGCAGGCTGCTCTGGCAGCGCCACCGCTTGCTGCAGCCGTCCCCCCGAAAGATGCTCCAGCACCAGCAGCCCCCACCCCAGCCCCTCACCTTTGTTTTGGTCCAAGAACTCCTCTGTGAAGATGGGAACGTCAAAGGTGGAGAAGGTGTCGCTGCACTCGCCAGCCTGGGGACAGGAGGGGACGGATCAGGCAGGGCTGAGCCCACTGAAGGGGACCCTGTCTCTTTGGGGCTGGGCAGAAAGGAGGCATGGGGATGGGGCAGGGGGTGGCCCTGCCCAGGGAGGACAGGCAGAGGATGGCTGCGCTCCGCACCCTGCCACTCCAGGTTCTGCTTCAAGGGGAAGCTGGTGCCCTGAAGAACAGCCTGAGTCTCACTCTGCCCCAACCTGCAGAGCCCGGTTCCCACCGGCTGAGCCCAGCAGTGCCATGTGCCTCAGTTTCCCCACACACAGGTAGACCTGCTGGGGCCTTACCTTGTGCGGGTGCCCGTTCAGCAGCGTGTTCACCGCCACAGAGCCTGTGTCCTCTGGAAAGGAGGAAGGAGGTTACCTGAGGAGCCAGCGCAGGACACCTCAAGAGGTTCTGGCAGCGCTTGGCTGGCAGCCGCTGCTCCCACCACTCACCTTTTTTGATCTTTTTCTCCTGAATCTTCTCCGTGCACATCTTGTAAGCCTCTGACTGCTGGTATTCCCGCAGCTCCTTCATGTACTGCTGCTTCTCCCGCTCCGCTTCATCCAGGTACCGCTGTGGTCACAGAGGGTCCTCAGCCTGGCCCGTCCCAGGCTCCCTTGGGGGTTGCTGACCCCTCCCCACTACTTGAAGCCCAGCTCCTGCTCACCAGCCCACCAGCATGGGGACAAGCTCCCTTCGTGGAGCTGCGGACAGGCAGCAAGCAAAGGAGCCTGGGGTGCAGGCTGTGAAGCGTGCTGCCCAGCCCTGGGCGGGTCTCTCCTAGGGGCCGGTACCTGCTTCTCCGACAGCTGCAGCTTGCTCCACTCAGCCCCCAGCATCTTGGTGATCTCTGGGAAGGGCAGATCAGGATGCTGGGTGCGGATCTGCTCACGCCGCTCGTTCAGGAAACGCACGTAACCCGTCACAGGAGCTTTGGGGCCATTGGGAAGAATCTTCTTCCTCTTCTTGCCCTTGGGCCAGCCCCTCTTCTTCACCGGCTGGCACCCAGAGAAGGGAAAGGGACATCCCAGCATGGATCAGAGTGCACGATGCCATCGCACCGGCAGGACACAAGAGCAGCCTGCAGACCTGCCTGGGCCTCCCGTCCCTCAAGGCCACGGGCCACGGCTGGTGCGGGGAGGGGGGGGGCCAA
>NW_010140675.1:341-2299 GCF_000699245.1 Pterocles gutturalis | reverse complement strand
GGAGGGATGTGGCCACCGGAGCTCCCCTCCTCCTCGCTGTGCGGCTTCTCGCCACTTGTCCGTGTCGACTCTCCCTTCTCCTGCTTGATAGCCACCAGGAAATTTCCATGCTGAGCTTTGCCCGTGGCATGTCTGCAACCAGAGAGCACCCGTCAGAAAGGGCTGGGAAACCACCAGGACTGATGGCGACACATCCCCTGGCAGCACGGCCTCGCACTCACCAGATCCCCCAGTTCCTAGCCACCCAAACAGCCCTGGAGCCCCTGTTCCCCTGCAAGGGGAGGCCACAGCGGGGTGATGGAGCTCGAACAGAACCCAGCACCAGGCAAGCAAAGCAGTCCCGGGCACACAAAAGCTGCCCCAAGGTCCAACAAAGAACCTTTCAGTGACATTGGGAAAGGGGCCAGGAGCTGCCAGTGCTGCTCCTGGCGGCAGGTAACACGGACGGTCACATCCCTGCAGGCCACCAGGGCTTGGGCACACACCTCGGTGAGGAGTCCCAAGTGGCTGGAACCAGCTGATCCTCCTCTGTGAGGGAGGAGGAGCCACGGGGGGTTTGGATCCTGGCTCCAAGGGTGCTGCCTGCAACCATCACCCACACCCTGGACAAGCGCTGCCGGGGATAAGGAGAACCCTCGAGGCAGAGATGAGGGCAGGGCGCCAGCACCGGCTCCACAACTGCTCCATCAGGTTCCTGCTGCCTGTGCTGCCGCTGAGACGCACTGAGGCACCCCCGGGATGCGCCGAGCGGCTCTGAGGTGGGGCTGGCAGCCCTGACTCCTGCTCTCCAACTTCCTGCCTCACCTCCACAGATCAGCACCATTCAGCGGAGCACATGGGTCCAGCACCCGAGTGGGCAGAGCCTCGCTGCCCCGGCTGAGCACACACAGCCCCACTGCAGCATCACCCTGGTGCCCCCCCAGCCTCCCCAGACCCTTCTCCAGCCGGGTCCAGCCCACAGCTGAGCCCCCGTCCCGCTCGCACCCTCTGGTCCCTGACGCAGCTCCTGCTCCGTCAGAACACGTCCGCTGGCAGAGCACAGTCAGCCCCCTGCCCTGGGGGGGGTGTGAAGGGCTCGAGCGTCGCAGTGAACGGCGCTTGCTTGGGTTTCATCCAAGTCACAAGACACAGTAACTAGCACAGGGCCAAGCACAAGCCCCAGCAAAAGAAGAAAATGCTGCCATGTACCAAAAACCAGAGTGATCCTGACCCGCTCGGGATGCACCCCAGAGTTTCCCTCGCCTGTTTGCCACATCCCACACCTGGTGTAAACCCAAATCCCCTCCAAGATCCCAGTCTAACCAGTCAGGTATTACCTGTATGAGCCACCCTTGCAACTAATTTGACAGAGGCCCTTCTTGTGAGTCCCTGGGGACACCACCTCTACCTGCCCTGGACCTTGCAGATGGAACCACCAGCTCCAGCTCTTCCCACCATGATCTGAGCCCGTCCACTTGCCCCGCACCCCTACGCTCACACAAAAACCTATGGGAAGGTGTGAGACCATCACTTATTCCATTTTCTGGGCAAAAGAACTCATCCCTGAGACCCCGCACAGGCACAGCCAGCCTTAGGCTTTCTTTATCAGCTCTAAGAGAAATACTCCTGGTGATGCCCGTACAGTATCACCGCACTCAGCCACCACGGCTGGGAACGCGCCAGTACCCTCCACCATCGGACGCTGGATCTCTGCCTCCCCCATGATCTGGATTCCTGCAATGCCTGAGGATACTTTAAAAATAGTTGTTTCAGGCAAAATTCCTCCTCTTATCTGATCCTCCCTCAGCTGGGTCGCTCTGGCCCCCACCTCCCTCTGCCCTTCCCCATCCGCCTGCCCCAGAGGTGCAGCAGCCCCGTGCTCTCACCCCTCTGCCAGAAGGGAGGCGGCTGATGGCAGCTGGGGACAGCGTAGGGGTCACCCCGTGTGAACCGAGCCCTCGCTGGTGTGAACCTCCCGG
>NW_010140675.1:0-278 GCF_000699245.1 Pterocles gutturalis | reverse complement strand
GCTGGTGTGACCCCCCCGGCGTGCTGCTGCCACAGCAGCTGTCCCCTGGCCCTGCGCTGGGTGAGCGCACCTGCTGACAGCCCCGGCGGGCGAGGGCAGAGCCTCGGGGGGCCCCGAAACACGCACAAGACCCCCATTTTGTGCGTCCTGGAGCAGGGCGGGGGGGCACTTACAGCCCGGCGGCGGGCAGCTGCTTGCCACTGTGGGCCATGGCTCCGGGGACACCAGCACCGCTCGGGTCACCTGCGGGACAGAGCCAGGACTGGCACCGGGGGCGG
>NW_010140674.1:54950-92876 GCF_000699245.1 Pterocles gutturalis | reverse complement strand
CTCAAGCTAGCAGCATTCCTTCCAGCTGAACATGTTGGTGGGATTCTCAGGGAAGGCTGTTTGACAGAACTTATCATCCTGACCTTTTTTGCACAGTGTGATCTACCTAGCTACTCAGTAAATCCAGCATTCTGACTTATATAATCTTCCCCTACAGGCCCAGAAACTGAAGAAATTTTGGTAACAGTATTTTTAGAACTTTATCAATATGCATCTATTTGTCATAAACAGAGTCCAGTTTGACATATAGATAAAGAAAATGAGCCACAGTTCCAATCATAGCACCAGTTCTACTACTCTGATACCAAGCATCAAAACCATAAAACCTGTTACTCCATTCTTAGCAACAGAGGCGCTCAGGAAGATGTTATAACTTAGAGGGTTTGGTCGGTGACAGAGTGGGACAGCACCATTATTCTATAAACTTTTTTATTTCTACTTTTAGGAAAAGGGGCCATTCCTAAAGGTGAACAGTAGAGGAATAGGTGACAGCACAGAACATTTCCAGATGCTTCCTTTGTGGCTTGGTCACAAATGGAAGAAGGAATAATTATAGACTGTAAAATAATAACACTGATAAACTGCATACAGTTTACCTAAAAGATCATGAAGATAATACCAAAATTTTGTGGGTTTGATGTCGTGGAGCTACTATTTCAAAAAGCAAGGAATACTGTCACAGAAGGTTAGGAAACATACTTAATTTCTTGAAGGAATAGAATAAGGATTTTTGGTCTGATGATTTTTGTATTTTTTTTTAACTTGTGCTATTATACCTGATGAAAAAAAGTTTTAATCTGTTAAAGATTTATTTTAAAATTATTATAAATTATGTATTATTTATGCAGACAAGTTTTACTGATTTTTTTTTTTTTGGTCTTTCATAGAATTGTGTATGGAGAACAGTGTAACATCACTAACTTAAGTGTAGTCCATTAATCTTATTTTACACCAGTACAAGAGAAGCTGTCAATGCACACAACCTTCAAGCCTTTCATTATACATGTCTTTGGCATCAGTATCTTAAGAGTCTCAGTTACGCTAGATAAAACAAAGCATCCCTATTCATGTCCACTGCTTCCCCAAGCTAGTGTGAAAGAAATTCCTTCGATTCTACATTGATTTAAGTTGGATTCCTTAAGAATAAAGGGAAAACAATTTCTTCCTCAACTATCGGACTATCCTACACAGTCTTGGTCATTAAAATGCTGCTGTCTTCTCATGCTCCACTGATCAGCCATGAGGTAGAAAGTGGGGAGCACAGACTTAGGTACAGAAACCTGATTTACACTTTAACTGTTGACAGAATATCTGAAACCACTTTAAGGAATTTTGAGCAGTAATGATAAGCCCTAATATTTTCCATGTGATTAAGATAAGAAGTGATAGACACTGCTTTAATGGGGAAGCACAGAAATGGGTTTTACTCATAAAAAGCCCAGTATAATTTATTCAAAGGTTGAGTCCTCATTAAAGACACAGAATAGTGCATGTCACAAATGGTTAAGGCTTTGAAATTCTTTGTGGATTATTCACTGAAATTTGCATTGCTACACAGCACAAGCTATTTTTGGATTCTGCATAAATAGAATATCTAACATAGAATTACATTATAATGAAATATGCAATAATGCAAGTGCCCATAAAGTGCTTTTCATGTACCGCAGGCATCCAAAAGTTTCAAATGCATAAAATATGATTACACTTGCTGCACAAATTACTGCATATCAGGTTCATTCACATCTAATTAAAACTCAGATGTTAAAAAAAAAAAAAAATATATATATATATATACAGTCTACTAAGACACAGTTAAACTGCTATTAATGCTTGGTATCATAGCCAATATCAGTGGGAACTGGAGTGAATAAAGATGGGGTTGGTCTTTAGGGCCCAGTCCTTCTAGCTAAATTAGAGACTTACATGCAGAAAATGCTATTCACTAAGCATTCATGAAAAAGCAAATAAAGCAACTCTGGATCTGATTGTTCCATAGGTTGCTACACAAATTTAAAGATGCAGTATGCTGTTCAAATGCTTAATTACCTGTGATACTCAACTCAGTAATACCTCAAGTCCTAAAATACAAGGAAAGAATAAAAATAATAAGAAAAATATACACATATAGACACATGTAGTCCATATTGAATATAATATTTGTCAATTGTCATTTCACCCACTTTCCTTCTCACACAATGGTGCAGCCTCAGCAGCAGGATTCAATAGAGAAAGCATGGCCTCAACACGGGCTGGTCTATATCTTGCCTGAAAGGATATTCTTTTAGAAAATAGAAACATTTGATTTAAAACCTCCTGGGCTAAAAGGAACCAAAAATCCTGATCTTTCCCTTCCCAGAGCAGTGCTTTAAGACCTAGACTATTATGTAAAAAACAGCCAGTAACTCACCTGGCAGCTGAGATTTTTTGGTTGAGTTCACTCCTGTCTCAATGAGTTAGGGACGGTACAAGGACACCTAAATTATCATGTCACTCTAAGAAACAAGGCAGAAAAGAAATATCTCCACAACCCTCTTCAAATTACAGCGATACTAAGGTGCCTACCTCCTTCATGCCTCTGTTCCCAGCCCAGGTTGCTTCTTAGCATGCATAGGGATAGGACTAGAAACCCAAGGAGATTTGTGGCTAATAATGCAGGTGGTTTATTCTTAACAGTGTCAAATACCAACTCTGCTTATTTTATTGGACCATGCGTCTTCACCAATATTTCCAAGAACATGAAGGATAGCTGAAAACTACATTTTTATTTTGACTTATATAGAGATGTAGATGTATTTACTACGATATGTTTTTGCTTTAGGCTCTACTGCTATAGATTCAACAAGACAGCCATGTATTTATGGTGGTGCTTTTACTTTTGCACATAGAAGATCCAGATCCTATTTTTTTAACATAAATACATGGATGCTTACATTATGTGTGCAACTACAAAATGAGCATTGTCTTGGACTGCTTTCTTGGCCTTTATCTACATATCCACCCTTTGTACAGCACAGAATGATAATGTTACCCATTCCAATAATGACACACTTTCAATACTTTCCTAACATTATGTATATCTGATCAATAGAAACACCTCCTGGAACAAACCTTACCACACTCAGGCCAGAGATGCAGCAGTTCTTCCAACAGCGCACAACACCCCTTCATCACCCAGTGGGGTTTACAGTGATATCCCTACTGAATTGGTCAGATCAAACCTGACACAAAGCATAAAGAAAGTTTGGGGGGTGATTTCATGCACAGGGTGGCAGATCCAATCAATGCAAATAAGAAAAAATAGCAACACTTTGAGTAGCAAGCAGGCAGATGCTTGCTTTGCCTCCACATGCAAGGTAATTATAGTCTGAAAGCCCCACTGCACACGACAGCTGTGCTGAGCCTGAGCTACTGAGTGCACATGGCCAGACAAGCCCAAGCGGGTATGCTGTGAAATACAGCCAGGAAGCTGTAGCAAATAGCCATGATCAGGTTGGAAACTCAGGGCAAATGTATCACAAATGCTTTCCCAGGAGTTCTGCACAAGATACACCTGGGATCTGCTCCCAAGACCCTCTCGCGAAAGGTGTGCAGGTCCCTACAGTGGGGTGGGGAGCTCCTGCAGCAGGAGCCTCAGCAAGACCTTGGCCCCAAAACCTCCCTCCCCATGGCTGGGGAGATATGGCTACGAGCTTATCAATACAAATAGGTATTTTCTACTCAAACTTTGAGAAGCAAACAAACAGAAAATTGAGATTCTGTAGAGCAGTTCATCAGCTGCAAAGCAAATAGCTCTGACTCAGTTTATCACAAACAATAACAGAACAGGAATTAACATTAACAAGCTAATGCTTCATCTGATTGCAAGGGGTTTTTTTAAATCTTGTTTCTAATTAATTTTGACAGATTGAATTAAAATGCTTATTTGCTTTGCATTTGATGTGCATGGGGCCCTTCCTGATCACTTCCTCTCATGAGATTGTATGCTGTCAGCACCAGCCTTTGTGAGCCCTTTTTGGTTTGGACACTGAAGAAGAGGACTAAGTCCTTATTTCCATTTGTTAAATATTTTTGATGTATTAAGAAGCACCTGTTTTTCAGCAAGGTTTTCCTGCTTTTTATTTTGCTTTGCTTTTAATTTTTCAGATGTGGAAGTTTTACTTCAACTTGGATATTAGTGCATATGTTCCCATTTTGACTGTGGAGCCCCCTTGACTATATTCTTTTTTGAAAGCCTTCCTATGTTAGTTCCAGCTGAAGTACCAGAGGAATAGGCCTCTTGTCCTTCTCTCTACTTTCTGTCAAAATACTTGCAAGAAACATTTTTGAGACATTTCAGCTGGAATTAACAAGAGAAGACTGATTTCCTAAGGTATGCCTGCCTTCTGTCAAGGAGACAGGCTGCTTCAGGAGAAAAATTACTTTGCTTGCATTCTCTTCTCCTTCTGATGTATGAACAATTCTCATTATCATTAATTTGGATTCTAGTTGCTTAGAGGTGGGTGTAAGCTCCTCAGCAATGAACATTTTTTAGAGCTACTGCGTGCAAAACTGAACTATCAAACAATGCGCAAGACTAATTTTGAAGAGCTATGATCTATCACAGTCAGGAGATGATTGGATTCTTGTGTTTCTGTATGCAATTGTCTTAATACCTGCAGTTTTGATGACTGCTGCTAGGATGCACACACTTCAGGGAAACAGAAGCAAAAGAGGAGTGAGAAAAATCTGCTATCAACAAATTTCACAGTAAATGATAGAGAGCTTGGAAGGTAATGGGGTATAATGATTCTGCACAGAATTTCAGCTAGTCTCCTTAGACTATACATTACATTTGTAAAAGTTGTGTTATCCAAGCATAGAGCTAACTTTGCTTTTTTCTGTCTTTGTGCTGCCTATTTTATGTTTTAAAACTACAGTCGCACAAATTGTTGTGAAGACAGCATACAGGAGAAGTGTATAGATGAATTACATGAAAAAAATAGTACACGCATTCACTGCCACCTTGTATTAGTGTCAATAAACCAACAACCAACCCCATGAAAAAATTAGTCCCAAATAAGCCCCTTGGAATTAATGGAGTTGATATGACTCCTGACATAATTTAGCTCTTGCTCCAAATGCTAAATCCAGCACAGATGGAGTCAGTTATTCTGCATTAGCACCAGTGTAACTGAGGGCAGTTTTCCTTGGTGACTCCTTCCTGTTGTTTCACTGGGTTATGATGATGATGTAATGGTGGTACCAAGCAAGAACAGCCAGACTCGAAGGGTGCTTGGTCCAGCACACACTTCAGTGTTTATCAATAGCTAACACTAACTGGGAATGACAGCCAAGGTTACGGTACCCTGCGTGCTGACAAGTGGAGGGATGGATACCTGAGCTGCCTGGTGTGCAAGATGTTTCTCCTTCTTCACATGCAGGTGCTGAAAAAAACTACTCCTGATCCCTTTTGCCCCAGGACACAATATAAATCATAGAAACTAAAGCTTAAATGAACTCTTGTGGCAGTGAAATGACTAAGAACGGTGTTTACAGCCCATTCATACTGAAGGCTGACATGCTTTTCCACTGTCTGCTGTGAAAGCCAGAGTAAAGCCAAGCTGAGCACAAGGAATCTGGAAGCATCAGTGCTCTCAGTGTACACTACCATGTTTCTCTACAGAGCCCTGCAGAGTAGGGGTGCAACCTTCACATGTGTCTTCTCACAGTGCAAGGACTATCTTCAAGATCCATAACCCAAGTAAAGAGCTACGTGATGTAAGATGCTCTCATAGGCATATGCTAATTTTTATAACCTAATATTTATATAATTTTAGGGACTATTTATTAATTGTAGGGACAAGCAGAAGAGAGAGCAGACAATACAAAAGGATCAGGCAGTTAAGGAGAGACACATTTCATCAGTGTCCGTGTAAAATATGTATAGTCAATAGGAATAGAAGTAAGAAGTTCGCACAGCTTCAGTATTTCCTTAAGATTCCTACATTATTAAATAATACATCACAACAAAGTCGAAGGCAAATTATTACTGATACATTAGGGAAAAACCAAGCAGCCTACATTTAAAGCTGTATTGGTCCATTTATATTTGCTCTATTCACAGATATGATGACATTTTAAAATACTATATGATCCAACTCTCTCTTTCTGAAATGCCAAACCATGATAACTTACAGCAATTGCAAAGCTGAAGACACTTATGACTTCAAAGTTAACCTGCAAATTACAAGCCAAGACCAATCAATGCAACAATACAAAGACAAGGTGATCCATTAACTGTGTGAAATGAGAGCAGCCACCTTTCAGCAGGCAGTTAACTCTAGAGCTTTGCTTTTGCAATTTCCAGAGGAAGGGGTTTTTTTATTGTTCTGAATTGTTGCATGTCAATCATCATTCAATAACACCACCCGCATAGCAGAAACAGTGTTTTTTGACCTCCAATCTGCAGGGTAAAATATCAAGAGGTATTATTTCCATAGATTTATAGTTTTTATTGGAATTATCCAATTTCTCAAACCGTTAGCATAGCATTTTCAGACTTTAAAGATGCTTCATGACTGGTTTTAAGAGCTATGTGCAGATTTTACCATAAGTACATACATAGTACAATCTGTATTTCTAAACATCTTCATGTGATTGTGTGCTAAATGACAGGAATTAGATATATGCAAAAACCAAGCACAACCCTTTTCATAAATATTAGCTACACCATATGGAATATAATAAAACTCCAAACTGAGACAATTAAAACCTCGCCATTCACTGTTGTAAGGCGATTTCCATAATTACACACAAAGTCTACCACCACTGTAATTATCCCTGTTCTTCCCCACAAGGACCAATTGCTGTGTTTTGAACTATCTATAAGAGGAGAAGTACAGGATCACGTATTTAAATATAGCTCTCCACCCTGAGCCTGAAAATTCCAAGCCAGCAAACTTGGGATTCAGAAAAGCCTGCTGTGGTATTTTCTCTCGTACCTGAAGAAATCTCCATGGCAGAGAATAAAATACCTTTCTCTGCAATGGTTGTTTTGATACAGCAAGAAAAGAAGTGCTGCCCACTGCTCCATTAACAAAATTGCCTCTTGGTAAGCTCTGAAACTCCAAAGTAGCTGAAATCCTTGCCTTTTTTCCCCCCTCCCCGACAAAAGCACTGAGTAGTCCTCCAATTGCAAATCAGCACTTCATTGCTGCAACACATTTAATAGTTTATATTTTGTTTAGAGACCTTTAAAAGTTTATGTTCTTCACAATTCAAGTGCAAGTCTCTCAGGGTTTCTCATTCTTCACCTAGATATACCACCAGCACAGCCACCAGTTCGGAAATCGTAAGCTATAATACCAACAGGCTGTGACTAGCAGTCACTGGAGAAGGCAAATGATAACCTTGTGTGAATGGAAGCCTATTTTCTGATTTCCATAAGCATTTGATAGTTTCCTGACAATGAAACTTAACTTGCTCTTTACTCCTGACAAATAAGTGCATGTTCTGAATCTTACTAAATCTAATGACTGACAACTCCCGTTTGCTTCTAGCAGTGCAATACCTGTCCTGAAAACTGAGTAAATCCCCTACCAATTGGGCCACACTAAGCCATGCCGCTCCTGCTGTTGCATTGCCACCAGCACCTGAGCTAGCTCATGTAACAGTGAGCAGGAGAGGCCTGCAGAAGCTACACCGAGTATATCATTGAATCTAGAGGATAAGGGACAAATCAGAAAAATTAACTTGGGCATTTCATGAACCAAACAGTGTCCTAGCTCACAGAGCTGACAGCTTTTCACACATTGAGCTAGGGTCTCCAGTCTTGGGAGGCAAGAATGGGCAAAAGACTACATGATTTTTGTAAGATCTTTCACCACTGCAGGCACAGAGGAAGAACTGGGGAAGTATCTAGGAAGAAAGGGTGCAGAACAGAGGTATGGCTCACCCACTCTCTTTTCCACCCCCACTCAGCACAGCACATGCAGGGAGTGAAACCGCAGCAGTTGTCCCCCCAGCACCACTCCACTCCCCAGCACAGGGCTTTAAGTAAAACCCACCTTCTCCAGCTGTCAGGAAACAACTGAGCATTTACAGTGCCCAGACCAGATCACTCCCATAACTGTCACTGGTTGTTCTCCAGCATCACTATGTGAGTAGTGTCGGTGAGAGGCACTGCTTTTCCTTTTTACCAAAATTAAAAATACAGATACATAGATATTTTTTCTTCAGCATTTCCTTATTTTTCATTACTCCAGTGTTCCCCTAAAAGCAAATCCTCCTTTTCTGTGCTTACAACAGGGTAAAAGTGCTATTCTTTCTGTGGGAGACCTATTTTGAAGACTGAAATCTTTCCCAAATATTTTAAATATTGGTCATGACTGGTTCCCACACCATTGATTCTATGCCGTGTGGCATCCATAGATATCATCCACTCCTGAGAATTAATCACTTTCTGTAATGATTGGCATTTTCACCAGTTACCAATCCTTCCATGAGATGTACGTGTCAAAACAGTATGCAAGGTTAAGACATGTAGCAGCAGCATGAAAACAATTCTGTTAATATTGCTTGGGCATAAAAAACCAAGGATGTTGCACAAAATTTATTATTTTTTTTTCCTTAAAAATGGTTCTAATTTTAGAAGGTAAATGTCACAAACTATGCAAAATATTCAAGAGCTGCTGAATTAGAAATCCCCTGAAGTTTTAAGAACAACCTTCAGGAAGCCCCAATTTTACCACCTATTTAAACATTCAATAAAGGTTTGCAAGTTAAAGGATCTTAGGCTTCCATTGCATGTTCACAACAGTTTCACTGTGTAACTTCACAGACGTTGCATGGGCTATGGTCAGCACCACTGAAGTCAAGGGGAGATTTTCCTTCCATTTTAATACATACAGATTTGGACTTTTTTTGTACCAAGTTTCAAACCAAAGGTTTGTAATGCATGCATCAGTACAATCTATCAGCACAGGTCTCAAAGCACCATACAATATTCTTTCAAAATCACCTATGACATAAATATTACTGTTCCCTTTTCGCAACTGAAGAAACCACAACACACAGTAGTTAAAGTACAAATTGTTGACCCAGACACCCATTTCTACAGATGCAGCAACAATAAATCACACCTGTAACACTGCATTCAAAGATTATTCACTCTTTTTATAAGGATTTTATTTTCTTTTCACAAGTTGTGGATATAACAGTACTTGGCAAGAGATAGGAAAAATACTTGTGTTATGGTAGGCAGTCTGGAGAGAAAGACTAGAATGTTTAAAAGGGATGGAAAGAAAGAAAACAGTAACTTGATAGATCCCTATTTTGCTATTCCAGCTCTTATCAAAAACTTTCTCATCAGATTTGCTGTCATGCAAGAAGCAAGCCACAAAATTGGCTAGTGAGCATTTCTTATGCTGTCAGCGTGCTGTCTGCAGGCAGGGTCACTGTTCTTGCTACAAAAAAGTAGGACAATATTTAGAAGAAATAACAGAACAAGAAGCATGTTTGAGAATTCTGCTTTTGTGCAGATGTTATGCAACTGAAGAGAAGCAAAAAACCCATTTCTTTCATAAAGATGAGAGTGATGAAAACATGAAAAGGCCACAGTTAGGCAAATGTAACTGTCATTGCATAAATGTGGAACTGAATGCTTTTGTATATACAAACACATATGCTGCTCTGTCAAAAGAATTTTTTTTTTAAGTCAGAGGAAAACTGGACAAAAAGTAATGAAAACAATTGATATCAAAGTAGGTGGAAAAAAATCTTAGTGCCATCAGAATAAGTGGAAACATTTCTACTGACATTGGGGAAGTCAGGATTCCACCGTACCTCTATACTGGACTGAAAGCTCTTCTCTTTGAATACTGACTAACATTGACAGTGAAATATATTTTAAGTGACAACAAAAGGCAATTTGCTAGCAGAAGGGATTCTAAATAAAAGTCAAAACTGTACATAAGCTCAAGGTCAAGTTTAATATGGCCTTCTGGACATGAAAATGAAGAATAGTTTCCTATTTGCCGCTAAAAGTACAAATTTTGGAAGAAATCTTCCTTGACCTACTTATATGCGGAAGCCTGATGGTTTCAGGGGACTTCCTACTGGGAAGAAATCTAATAGCATCTGTCCTTTCCAAAATGCATACACGCGCCAATATTAGATGATCTCTATTATTCTTTTCCCACCCAACGCAAATACAAAATAAATTTTAATATTATGCAAAGAAACACCTTACAGTAACTAAAAACATATACATTCCTCAAAATTGACATAACCATTTGATTTGCTGTTTAAAAAAAATTACACTATACTTTTTTCCTTACCATGGACTATTATTGCGTTTCTCTTCTCACCCTTCTTTCCCTGTCAGGGAGAAAAACTGATGTGTATGTTTTCTGAGGGGAATGATTCACTGGTTTCTGCAGCTGGAGTGCCAACCTTCACTACTCTTGGAAAATCCAGATGAGCACATATGGTTACTTGAGAGGTGCCATGCATTTCTTTCAGTTGAGCTCTTATCAGGTGACATTATTTAACTTTGCAGTAATCTAATTTGAGGAAAACAGTTGTACCACAGGTGGTATAAATGGGAGTAAAATGCACCTTCTTGCATTGTTCAGGTGACTAAAAATATTAACTATGTTTTGTCTTTAGTAGTTGACAACTTTTTAAACAGATTGAAGCTTATGCAGAATGTTGCTCTTTGAGAATCTGATTTATCTCACAGATCAAGCTGACACAGAGGCTCCATAGATTAACAGAATAACTAGCATCCCTAGACTTAGAAGAAATTCTAAACAGTGGTACAGCCCTATATTTTGCTCCTTTTAATCTGCATTTTATGAGATTTTCCTCTATTTTGCTATCTTTGAATCCTTCTTCAGACAACTGTTTACCAGTAGGGTGATATATCTGTAATGTGTGACCTTCAGTTATCTTTATCGTAGATTAGATTTAGTTCTCTTATCTTGACATTTTTGGTGTGGCTATGAATTTCATCAAAGATCACGATGAGAATCTCAGTGAGTGATGTCTTCCTCATCTGCCCTTTTATTTGTCATATTTCTGTAAAGCAGATAATACTGTCTGCCAATTTAAGACAAACCACCATCAGCAATGTTGATCTAGTAACATTTACCAACCAGATTAAGCTGACTTTATTGAAGACAAGCTTGGTTTAAGTTTAAGGACACTGTGTCCTTAACACCACAGGATGACTGCATGTCTGCAGCTGCAGTACTATGTGCCATGTACAGAGGAATGAACTTCTGTTACTTTGATGGGTGTGAAAGACACACTCCTCATGAACTTCAGAACAAAGGAGGGATAAGTAGTAACATTCTACATGAAGTGAAGTATCAAACAATCATTTTCCATTTTCACAACTCAATTTGATGTAAACTACTGTAGTAATTTAATCTCTCTACTCAGAAGAAGTATTTAAATGTTCCTCATAGGAGAACCAGAATGTGTCTCCAATACCATTGAATTACATGATTAAATGCACAAACTGTTCAGTCCCCAATATTAAATCTAATGCCTGACAAATCCAAGCTAGAATTAAAAATAAAATAGATCTTCATGCTTTACTCATACTGCAGTAGCTGTCAAACAACACTGAGTAATTTTTTCTCAATGGAGAGCATGCTTTCAGCACAGCAGTAAATTAGTAAACATGTTTCAGGGCAAACTAAGAAGTATCTTTACAGTCAAGAGCAGAAACTTGAATGTTTCGTGCTGTTCTTCAGAACAAATGTTATCAGTTCTTACTTTTCTTAAAGCTAGAGGAAATTATAACTAAATCCACAAAAACAACCAGTATTTAATACTATACAAAACATTTGCAATGTAATCCAAACCTAATTCAATCGTAACATTCAGCTGATACAGAAAAGCATAGAGCAAAAACATCAAAATCAAATTTGTCTTAGTAATCACAGAGGTCAAACGTTACAGTTGTTTAAGTATTTACACATTTAGATACAAGAAAAATTAAAAAACATAAGACAGCTGTCTACTGATGCTGAGTTACAATGTATATTAAATGCAGACATTTTGAATGTAATTCTGAATGGGAAAAAAAAAAAGAGATGAGTTATTACCTGTATGTTAAAAAGTGAGTCATGGGGGGGAAAGAAAAATACCTGGAACAGAAGCTATAAAAAGGCAAAAGACTAGCAGGGAGGAGGTCCACTTGAGATTGTTTATTTGTCACTGACAATATACATCAATTGCCTTACCTCAACTCAGCAGTGAAATGAGGAACATTAGACAAATTTAAGTCTAACAGAGGGACCTTGGAAGGAAATTAGCCAGCTGTATAGTCCTCCCCCACTCTCTGTGCATTCCCACCAAAAGTCTCCCACGCTACCAGCTGTCTCCTTTCCTGCTTTTCTCAGTGGCTCAGTCCGCTTTACATGATCATCTTTCCATTGCCCTGGCTACTGGGAAGCAGGGTCCCAAACAGAGGCAGCAGATAACATTTAGTTAGTGAGGGAACAGTCCAAGAAAACTTACAGTGAAAAAAAATACTTTGGAAGAACAGACTTTTTTATGATTAATTGGCAGACACTATTCCACCTCTTTAATGAGTTACCAAGTAAGGCATGATAGTTTTGCCTAATATTTTAAAGTGACATTAAGACTACACAGAAATAGTCCTACAGCAGAACCACCTAATGTGGGCAAAACCTAGTTATTAGGCTAATTCTTTTCCAAAATACTCCTTTAACTATGTTTCTTTTCTCTATGTGTTTGCTACAAACACCATTCTTGCTGACTCCATGAGCCTCTTCTTTTAGTGTCCAGCTTCAAACACAGAGAGGATGTGTCTATCCAGATACTAGAATAACTAGTTATAACCTTGGAAAAGGGTCCAGTTTATTAGAAAATACTATGCCCCACACACTTGGATTTTTCAGTACAGGAAATCCTTAGCGTGACCAGACAATAATCCTCAGGATAAGCATCTGAGCCTGCAGAAAGCAGTGCATCTCTCTGCATTTGGAAGCAGAGACAACCAACCCAAAGTTAAAGATTAGATGGCATTTTTTATAGTAAATCCTCTCCTTGGCTAACTAGTGTAAATTAAGAACCTTAAATTATTCTTCCCCATTGCAGGCAGATGTCCTAAACAGACTTTTCTAATTCTAATTTACTGCTTCTATTATTGTGTTTCTATGTGTAAATAATTTTCTCAAATGGTTGCAGTGCTGAGCTATAACAAAATATATATTATGTTCCTGGTATATTTAAGGCTCTAATCTTATTTCATATAGCTATATAGCATCATTTATAGGATAAACTCAAAGAAATAAAACCACTGAATTCCAGGACACTTTCAGTATACTCAACTAACGGTACTAACGGTACAAGGGCGTGTGAAGCAGCATACCAGAGTGTCCTATAATTCCCCAAAAAGCATACAAAACAAGTTAGAAACTTCCAACCTTTTACATATGCTGCTGCTCATAAACCTAAATTGCAGACATGATACTCTTCATTTGTGAACTAGCCCAAGAAGCACCTACATTTTTTGGTAGCTGAATTTCTGCCTCAGGTATCTGTATTTCCACTAGCAGACAAAGCAAACAACCTAACTATAACTGCTGCTGGCATCCTGGAGCATGACTCACAAAACTGGTGTCCCCTACCTCTATTGCCAGTCCGCTCCTATTTTTCAGGCATGCTCAAAAGATGACGAGACCATTTGAGTGCAGCTTTTCCCCATCTCAGCGGAGCTCACCAGCTATGTAAAGTATAAAGAGCCACAATGTTTGAAGAGACGTCAGTTTTTTTAAAAATTCCATAACTCCCTTCAGGTGCAGATCTCTCAGTTTCTCCCATTACAGCTACTTTATCTTGTCTAAGTAATTATATACTCCATGAGACAGAGAGAAGAATGGGCTCTAAAGCCCATCTGTGCCTCATGTGAAGAAAACTGAGGTTCAAGCCATGTCCAGATAGGTAAATATTAATATTATTAATAGACAGGAGACACGGAGAGACCCACCACAAAATACCACATAGTCCTGGCTGTGGTCCAGCTTGCAGCTCTGGATCAGGTAGAGTAAATCTGACCCAAGTCTTTTGAATGTGCTGCAGCTCCCAGGCCATTAGGTGTCTGGAGTTAAGCGGATGAGGAATTATTTTCAGAGCCTAACACCAGATCCCAGTTCAAGATACCAAGAAGTGACAGAGATCCACTGATAGAAGTACCCACCAGAGCAGAGAGCTACACAGGGAGAGGCACTCGTGCTTCCTACCCTCCCTTGACATCTCATTCCTCTGCAACTTCAGTGTTTTCTCAGTCATCTGGAGCCCAAAGTATCTTTATGCCCAAGTCTTGTTATTATGGAGCCCAAAGCTCATGACTCCAACAGACACTTTGGAGTCCTGGAGTTGGGTGGTGCAGTGCTGAGTGTCACAATACCCAAGTACCCCAAAGAATCACTTTCAGAAACAGTTTTGATAAGGACTATACGGTACCTCGGCAGATGCAGTTCTGTAACTCCTGTGGACACTACGTGGCACCTACACAAATATGTAGTGTCAGGGGGTTTGGTGAGAAAATGGATTATCAGTGAGGGCTGTAGAACTGAATCCCTTGACCTATTAAAACAAAACAATATCATAACTACATGTAAATAATCATTTTTTAAATTATGATGTAACTACCACCACACTTGGGTTACAGCTGATTATGAAAATTAATTACTTCCTTTTCTGTTCTCAAAAGAGATGTTTCCAGCCCAGGCAGTGGCACAAGGTATTCCTGTTTCAGAACAGAAACTCCTGCCCAGTCACACTGGTGAGGCAGGATGAGATAAAATGGAAGCAATCCATCTTTGGAGGACTGTGTTGTATAAGCTTGCTAACTATTTTCTGCTAGTAGTTTGTTTTATGTGACTGCTGGTCTGAAAAATCCCTCTTCCCCTGTTCTCAGCATTCCCAGTCAAACAGGTTGAACTTCCATCCAATATTTATTCAGAGTCATGCTGACTCAATGGTGGTATTGTAAAACTGATTTAAAGTGGTGCAAAACCTTGAGTGGGCACCTTTAGTGTACTAGACATTTAACATACCTAATTTATGACCAAACTACCTGATTTAAGCTTTAGTGGTACAACTCTCAATATAAACATGCCCTGAGCTAACACATTAAATAGCAAAACACAGCAAAAAAGTGAGCATTCTAGTTATTCCTTAGAGATGCCAAAATTTGATAACACAAATAGAATAACCTTCACAAACAAATCAATTTTTCAAAGGTAACATCTCTTCTGAACTGGCTCCTGGTGTGAACTGACTCGTCTGTGCACACATGGGAGTGGGCTAATGGCAATTCCGTGTATTCAAATACCCATCAGCACACTATGCTTTCTCCAAAAACTTCAATATGAACAGGACTCCCAAAGTTTCTTTCTGAAACAACCTGGCCAACTTCTTATACCTGTTGTTGCAAATTGTTTTGTATGAATTGAATCATAGAATGGTTTGGGTTGGAAGGGACCTTAAAGATCATCTAGTTCCAAACCCCTGCCATGGACAGGGACACCTTCCACCAGACATGGTTGCAAAGAGTTATATTAAGTCCTTAGAATCAAAACCTGATAACATTCCTGTGTTTTCAGTAATATTTTTGCAATCTTTCCCTGCCTGTAAGCAAAGCTACTTCATTAATCCTTTAAACATAGAAATTAAGTTTAATTACCCAGATTGAGAATGTTTTTAAAGGCTTCTGAGCCTAGGTGGCATTTGGTCATGTTGGCTGCAAATAAGGAAGGAGCTTACTTCATTTAAAAAAATATTTTATTATTTTCACAAGATGCTTTATTTACTCTGAAATGCAAGCAGGGAAAGGAGTCTGAAATTCTGCCTGAGGCAGACTGTTTTCCCCTGGATACAATTTTTGGAACTCTGCCTTTTTGCCAGCTCCCTGGGACTTCCTGCACACCAAGACTGTGCTGCTCTTAAAGTCATATGACTGCTTTGTCTTATACTGTTTCATCAGTTTAAACCAAGTTTTCCACAAAGTATATGACACAACCTACTTATATCAAATACACAACAGAAGGCGCACGAAACAACTTGCAAAAAGGTCATTTTATCTTTGGTTTATGATTTCTCTGAAGAAGCAGAGGTCAATACTTTAATTGGACAGAAATTAGAGCTAATCTTATTAGAGCTAATCTTATGCTATGCACAAAACCAGAGAGATTAAATGAGTACTGCTTTACTCAGCTCTGCCATATAGATTATAAAGAAAATGGTGAGTTTAGTGTGTTGACTTCTTTTTCTGTACTTCACAGTTGCATTTTGTTTTAGTTTCTTTTCTACAGATTAATTTCCTACCATTACTTTATAAAATCTTTATGCTTTCTTTTGTTCTCTCTCAATGATTTTTGTTAAATTTTGCTCATTATTTCAAGTTATAGTGCCCTTGTGAGCACAACCCTTGCGAACAAACAAAATGATGAATTATTAATAGCAGTTGTTAGTTTGGGGACAGATATCTGAACATTATGTTATTCTAACATCTCCTGGGAGTTGGGCAGATAGAGGGGAAGCAAGCAGTATCCTGCAAAACCTGGGAAAAGAGGCTGTATGCACTGGGTTGGAATCTTCCTTCCCGAGTTCTAGGCAGCAATAGCTTCGCCTTTCAGCAACTGCTGCACCAACAGTGTTGCTGCAGTGCTTCAGAATGGCTGATGAACTCAGCTAGCTCCCAGCCTCAGCTAACACCTCTTCCCTGCCACTGCATCCCTCACATTCCACAAGGTCAAATGCACGCAGAGATTCACCTGAACGCTTTGCATGAGATTATAACCACTGCAGCTGGTCATGGATGTGATACATGCAGAGGGGCAGGGAAGAAGGAAACACAATTTGGCCCTTGTGAGAAATACCTAAGCTTCAAAAACCACACTTGTTAAGAAATTTTCAATTTCAGAAAACTCAGATAAGCAGCTGAGATTGAGAGGAACATTCTATAATTCACTGTAGCCACTTTCAGGATCAGATAATATTCAGTAGTATAAAGAAAAATAGTGCATTAATGGCCAAGAGCCAAAGGGAAACTCATTTTGAAGAAGTCACTCCTGCGTTGGGAAAAAAAAAGGCACTGAATAAGAGCAAGCTCAAAGACAACAAAACTAAAAGTAATAAAAACATATTACTTTATTATTTCTTAATTTTTTTTACTTTTCCTAGTTTTAATTATGATCTTTAACTGAAGTCATATAAATGGGCACCATTTTAATTTAAAATCTCATTTTATACCTAAAATTTGGGGATGGGCTGTGAAAGAGGGTGTTTACATATAAGTACATGTGTGTAAAGATAGAAAACTCCTGCAAAGTCATGTGTTGATGTTTTCATTGCTGTTTCTTGTTCTCGGAACCTTTATTAACAAACTGGAGGTTCCACTGTGCTCAACACTGCGCAGAAACCAAACAGAAAGCTCCCCCATATCCCCCAAGACAACAACCTGCATGATATAATACCACAGAGTTACAGATAAAGATGTAGAAGGAAATTATCAGACAGTATGTGACAGCAGAATAGACTTGGGTATTGAAATATTGATAATTAACAATCATTGCATCTTATTGGGGCATTTAGGGGTAGGATGTTTGATTTTGGAGAGAGTGTGTAGGAGATGATGTCTGTGACAATAGCAGCAGAGTTTCAAGAAAATGTTTTAAGGAATTTTAAATAAAGTTCGCCTTAAGTACTTTTCTAAGGAAACTCAATGGAAGTGTGAGGGATAACACAAAGAACATGCTTTCTGGAGAATTTAATAGGTAGATAACGTGAGCTAGGACACTGGCGAACAGATGTAGAAGCACCACCCTTAATCCTGAGTGAGAGATGAATTATGAGATGGTGCAAATCCATGAAAATTATGTCAATCAAAAAAACTGTGAAACAGAAAAGTCCAAGAGGAATAGGAAAAAAAGAGGACAGACTACGTACATGAACACCCCTGGGATTTGGCATGACTAATCATCACTATGTCTGAACTCTAGTGGATGAGTCAGCAACCCCTTAGCAGGATCTCACTCTTAACAGCACCACACCAAACCACTTTGTTTTTCTTTTAAACAGCTTCAAAAGTTAGAAAATCTCTACTCTTGTCATTCAGCTCCTTGTGTAAGCAGCATGCACTGATACAAACTAGTGTTTTTCCATGAAATCCATTTTTTCCTCAAACCTCTTTTGTTCATGTTTGTGATCAGTGCGCATGCTAGTCCTTCTTCCATCCACCATCCTATTGCAGGATTTTGCTAACCTTCTGATTCTCCATCCAAGCATTAGGAGTGAGTGTAAGAAAAAGACTACGTTGGTGAGCCTCCCCCCTCAACCTCTCCATCTAGCTTGCCTGCCAGGCACCCAAATGCAAAATTCATCCAGTTACACTATTCCTCAGCCCTTATTGCTATCCTGCCAATCCCTCCAAGCTCCCATTATTTTTTTTATGGTGTAACCCCAAATGCACATGTACAATAGTTTATCTTGGCATCTGAGAGACAAAGATCATCAGGGCACATCCACAACTGGAGGAGAGAGGAAAGTGAATTACAAGTCTTTCCTACAATAATCATCCCTTGGTTATTGAAAACAATGTTCAAAATGGAAGTGTTTGAGTTCAAATAATTTAGCTACTTTCATATTGTCATAGGAGTACCAGGAAGTAAAACTTACTAGCACCTGTAACAAGTACTAAAGAGCTAATTTTTGACTGTGGTGTAGACATTTAATTTCTTTGAAATATTTCATTTGATCATGAAGTTTTTATAACACATTCTTTAGATTACAACACACTATCTAGTCTGAGCAGGGTGCTTTTACATAGCACTACACTGCCAATAAGAAAATTAAAATATTATTAGTGTGGTATTGTATATTTTAAGTTTCCACCCTCTGTTAGGCCATCCCATAATGCTATGCCACATACATATACACAGGGACCTCTTGCTAGACCTTAACTGAAAGTCAAGCTCTGCAGCTAAAGACCATGCAATAGAGAGTAAAATAGAATGACTTCAGACAGCAGGGACAAAAATCCTACCTGGGAGTTGGGACCTGCCAACTTCAATTCCTCAAGGAAGGCGAAGAGTATTTTCTGTACATTGGTGATGCTGGGGACAGAACTCAAAACTGATGTAGCTCAGCAAGGCATGACTAAAGACTGAATGAGTCGTCTCAGTTTCCTCAGTGATGGAACTGAGATACAGGCAAATAAAACTACCCGACACGCAGCATCTCAAAAGGATGCTCAGTCTGTTCAAAGGTCTGTCTCATCCATAAACACAGGAGCCTGATTCACCCACTCAGACAATGTTACTGTAGCCATAAAAGATAATCTGCTGTCATCTTTTCTTACAGAAAAAAGCCTTCTGCTTGCCTCTCAAGATAATGTTGTAAGAGTTTCTCTGTCAAAACTGTGAGGTCAAGAGAGTGCTCTGCTATTAAACCTTTCTGTGTCTTAAATTCCTTCCACTTCATATGTCACAGGCTCCTTTCAGTTTGCTCACCCGACAAGGTTCACAGGAGAATACCTCAGTGTTCCAGAGTGCCGGGAGTGGAAACGTGCACTTCTTAGGCACCTTTCTCACATTGTCACAGTACTTCACTGTAAAGTGACAATCAGCCCAATACTGTGAGAGAAATAACTAGAAATAAAAAAAAATCAAGGAGGGAATTATACAGAGACAATGTAACTTATTTTTATAATAACTGATATTCACAAACACAACAAAGGACAGCCATACATTGGTACAGGACACCACCACCACCCCCCTATGCTCAGCTCTATCTTGGAATAACTGTGTTGGGCAGCAAGAGTGGCTCAATTCCACCCCCCACCACGGTTCAGCCCTTGAGCTCCTCCGTTAATACCTTTTGAAAAGGATACCTATAAATCATGTGACAGGTTTCCTACCCATAGATTTCAAAGTGCTTGATGAGATGACTGTTTTTACCACTAATATCAGAGACAAAAAAGGGGAAGACAGGTAAATCAGCATGTCAAATATCAGAAACAAAGTCAGTAGAAGACTAGGAAGAATGTAGATCACTTTCCAATACACTTTACTGCCTTCTGAACCATATAAAAGACTGAGTTTTCTTTTTAATGTAGCAGACTTATCTTGGAAATTGTGTGAGTTCACCAAACGGCTTACCACAGGACACCAAAATATCACCATGTCTCAGTGTCATATTACTCCAATACTGGCTCCAATAGGTTAAAATAACAGTTTATTTCCATAGCTTCTAATATCATTCCAGTATTGTTTTCATTACCTTACTAGCAAAAAATAGTCAAAACCACTAACTTATTATTGAGCATAATCTATAGACTTATGGGAAATCAATTTCTCCTCCTGCTAGACAGCATCACTGAACAATAACTGGGCTAGAGGAAGGTTGAATTTTAAGAGTCAGCTCTAAGTTCTTTTCAAACACACTTTTCTGGAATTTGTCATTTCCAATTGCTGATTAACAATTAATTTTCCCTCTCTCATCTTTGTCCTGGTAGGAAAAGAGAAATCATTTGCAACACAAAAAAACCCCCACAAAACTGGTAAATCAAGTACCCTGTAAAAGTATTTGCAAAGTAGATAGGGGTAGAATAAGGCAGGCAGTATAGCACTCCAGCAGTCTTAATCTGAAAACAGCACTTGAAAGGAAAATATGTTTAGATGACAGACTCATATGCTGTGCGTACATCTGCAATAATATCATTAACCTAAACAAACTTGCATTAATTAATTCAGAAGCCAGCTAGTAAAGAGGATGAAGAATCAAATCAAGTATTTCACAGCAACTCAGGACTTTGTTCCTTAGGACACAAATAAATTAGCAAGAGTTGAAGTCACACTGAATTCCTAGGAGGTCGAAAAAATGTATTGATTCTACAAAGAGTATCAGTTAGGAAAGCTCAGACATTTGTAACTAAGTTGCTGCATAAAACCTAGGTGGTATATACATAAACCCACATTAACTAAGATTAATGAATCTTTTCCGTGATCTGTAAAAAAAACATGGAAGCCTATAAACTGCACATACTGTGGATCCATTCTTACAGAAGAGAGCAAAAATCAAAACCAACAAAGCAATTCAGAAAGATAACTTCTACAGTGTCCTTAATGCTATGTTAAGTGTTGGACTTCTGGCTGGCTGCTCTTATTTTTATTGCTCTAAGATGCATGAAAGATGCTCCTCTTCGTCCACTGCATTATTACATGAATGCGAATACTAGGAAATTGAATACAACACAGGCATTTACAAACAGGCTGAAAGATTCCAAGCTGTCTAGCTTTTACTGAAGGCTCAGATTAATTGCTTCATAATTCCAAGACAGATTATGCATCAAATATCATTCCTCAATATGTATACACAACCTTTTGCCAATACTGGATGAAACATTTAAAAAACAGTGTAGGTATCCAAGTGCCACTTATATCACTCAAGAAGAAGTAGGCTCAGTAGCCCCAGTGGATGAACTCTTACAGTAAGGAAGCTGACGTAAATAATTATGACAAACTGGAGTTCAAATTGCAATATTATTGCTTTCCCATCCTTTTCCTTTAGGTATGTTGTGGTTTGACCTAGTCAGCAGCAAATACCATGCAGCTGCTCACTTACCCTCCATTCTCCCAGGGAAGAGGTGAGAGAAAGGGGTAAAGGGAAAAGAGACTTGTTGGTTGAAATAAGAACAATTTAGTAACTGAAATACAATAAAACTGAAAATGATAATAATAATAACTATAGTAATAATATACAAATATATGAATGAGTGATACAGTGATACTGTTCACCACTCAATAACCAAGGCCCTGCTCATTTCCAGCTAACAATCCTGGAGCAGAGACAGTCCCAAAACCACAATCCCTGAAAAGAAGAAGACACACAAGAGAGACAGACAGAATGCACATGCACTTCCAGACCGACCCTCATCTATATACTGGGCATGTCATGCATGATATGGAATATACCATTGGCCAGTCTGGGTCTCAATCCTAAACTTAAGGTCGAATCCTAAACCGGTAATTGTGGGCTATGCTCCCTCCCAGCTTCTTGTGCACCTGCACACTAGCAAAGCATGGGAAGTTGGAAACATCCTTGACTGTCCTGGCAAGAAGCTGAAACATCAGAATGTTATTAACATTCTCCTTAGCACAAATCCAAAACACAGCATCCTACTAGCTACTAAGTTAACTCTGTTCTAGACGAAACCAGGACAAGGTATCTATCTACTACTGCTAATTTCAAACCTCTGGTATTGTTCCATTTCTTCTATACTATCACACAAATACACAAGGTCACACAGTTCAAAAGGAGGGAGGATTTTTTTTTAAATGACAACATGATCTTATGACATGCATCTTAATTTGCTGTCAGAGTTGAATTCATGAAAAGGATCCAAACAGATAACACTTACTTGTGCCAATAACATTTTAGAGGTTTTAATAGAAAGTGCCTCTTACCATCTTCTCAGTAGATTGGTTTAGGATTAAGCTATTTGAGACTCACAACTGCAAAAGTCAAATAAGGAAAGTGAATGTAAAGAGTTTAGTAAAGGGAGATAGGAGTAAATTTCAAGTTTATTTAGGCTGATAGCATTAATGCATAAAGACACAGATCATTATACTCTGGATATGAATCTGTCATCTAAAACACATTTTAATTTCAAATGCTATCTTAGAATGATGGCCAAAATACCTTATTTTACCTCTGTCTACTTTGTAAATCAGCATAACTGGTGATGATATTAACAACTTGGCATTCAAACAGGAACTAAGCCACTCCAATGAGTGTACCTTATGTTTTTATAAAAAGTCACCCTATTTTTATTCCTTTTGATCTTCACTTCTTCCAGTTTCAAGTCTCATTCAGTCTCAAAAATAAATACCAAGGTTTTAAAACATAGTCCCTTAAAGAAAAATCTCATTTGTTTAATTCAGTGTGAATTAAAGAGTTAACATTACAGGCCACACTCAGCAAGAACTGTCATGTTCTTTTGAAAATCTACTTATCTAGAGTTTGAACTATGGATACAGAAGCCTCTGCTTTTCAAATAGTAACTTTTTTTGAAGATACTTAAATCAGAAAGAGTGCTGCATTAATAAATTCTCAGAAACAGAGCAGATTACAACACACCTGTCAAGTAGGCCAAGTGTCACATTCGTAATCCTGTTTTATGGAATGATACACTGAAAGGTGTATTTACAAAGCAAATAATTGGCTGAGCTAGGACTCCCATCTCCTGAACTCAGAAGATGGTATGTTTTTGTAAAATTTCAAATAATACTTGTGAAGTGCTGAAACACAGTGCCTGACAGAAGTGCTAAGTATGATTATACATTGTGAATATAGTATCTAGTGAAAAGTATGCAAAGAGCAGCTAGTAATTAAACACCTGGCAAAGCTGTCAGAATAAAATAAAATATTAAATCCAAGTATTTAAGCAAGAATCAAACTTGAAACATCGGAAAACATTGTTATCGAATGCTTTTAAACAAGCTGACACATTTTTTACATGCTTTTGCTTTTAAAAATGTGTCACAAGCCTAATGGAGCAAATTAATTCTATTTCTCCACTCTAATGCTTGATGGCTCCTGCTTGAAGAGAATTTGTGAGTGTATTTTCACACACATTCACAGGGTTGCAAACAAATTTAAGTCCATGTTATTTAAGTGGCATCTTCACATAACTAAATCTATACATTACAAGAAACATCCCAAAATGCTGTTCTTGAGGTATGACAAATCTCCTTATGCCTAAGTAATTTATCAAGCAATTCTTGAGCAAATTTACTGACACTCAGAGCCATGCCGCTTTTGCACTGCAACTACTAAGCAGCTCTCCATGCCTTATACAATGATATTATTGCTTATATAAAACTAAGGACTTGCCAGCTAAGGAGAAAAATGTGTTAAACAAGAATGTTTTGCACTGTGATCTCATTTTATTAGTCACTAGGTGCTTGACTGGATTTTATGCTATTAAATTTCTTCCCTTTCTATTATTGCTGTCCTCAAGATTATCTCTTTGCTCAAGTAATCTAATCCTCCTCAGTATTGGTGACACCATTCTGGTTTTGTTTTGCACCTGTTTATGAAATTGCTTATCAACACTACTTCATGTATCAACCTCACTTATGTGTAATGGGACTGTTCCCAAGACTAGGGCCTGAGGCACACTCCGCGAAGCCTCTCTCCATTCTTAAATGTCCTTCATAAAATGACCCAAGCTGGCTAACCAGGAAACTAATTTCTTATCGTCTAATGCGTACTATTCCCTTTTGTCTCTCTTGAATAATATTTTCCCATGAGGCAATGTACCTTATATGCTTTATTTAAACTTACATAGATATTTGATCTGTTACTTTGACTTTGTCTAGCAAACCAGTTATCTAATCAAAGACAGATACTGGTCTAGCCTAACACAATCAGCTTTTGTTTAAAACACATTGTGTTTCATCCAATTTTCCATGTTAATTCATGTCCTTGGATTACCCTTTTCCTTCAAAAGGTGTGCAAAGACTTTTCTTAGTACTGAGGTCAGATTTACGTAGCCACCCTCAACCCAAAACACTTATAATCCTCTGTCCTTGACTACTATCCTACTATTTTAGGTCAGCAAAGCTATATTTGTGTAAATAGTTGAACCCTAACTGTGCTGGTCATGTATTTTCCCTCAAAACTGTTTTCAACAGAAAAAGCAGCTTTTAACTGAATGAAAGTGTCCTTAGAAAATTCTGACTTTTCATTGAAGTGTCAGGCTTCTAAGCCCAGGAACATTTTAATCTGAGAAATCAAAGATATTTCTGTTATAAATGTTAATTTAGCATCTCACAGGAATTGTAGTTTGAGTCTCTCTCTCTGATCAAAAAAAGCTTTCCTGGATGTGCAATAGTCAAGAACTACTATGACAGAATCTAGAATAACTCCCACCATCACACTCAGATACAGAAAATCATAATTTAGGAAGGGGCAGACAGAGAGCTCTTGTGTGCATTCTAGAGGTGTTTATGTCAAAAATATCAGAGGGAGCTGCTCCAGTCATGCTCTGGAAGACAATCATCAGCTATGGAGACAAAATTTATTTTTTTTTTTTAGTAAAAGTGTCATAATCCATCATCTGAATCATGGCAATGCCAAGGACCCAGAGGGATGAAAGGAAATTGTCCCATCGGAGGGTTCCTTTGGGCTGAAGTGAAGCTAAGGAGAGGCAGCCTCATTTCATTATACCAATACTCACAAATCACCACACACCAGCTACCACCTACTGCTACTATTAAGCCTTATGGATAAGGAGCTAGTCTGGAGACCATACCTAGTGTCTCTTTCTTGAATCTCACTAACTCCCCCAGAGATGAGCACCTGTCCCTGGGAGAGAAACTGTCCTGGGCAGAGGCACTGGGAACACCCTGCCCCAGCACAGCTTCCTTCTTTCCCATTTTTTGCCTAGGTCCAGACATCCCCAGTTGATCCCACACACACAAGTTTGCTCTGGCTCTTCGGGGAGCAGCAGAAGCAGCACCACTGGCAAGGCAGAAAGGAGGGAAAAGCAGCCCTTCTCCAGGAGAAGCAAGAGGCTGTGCAAAACAGTGGAATGGGAGGTGGATAGCACAGGAGTGGAGAGACAGCATGGAGAGGATGGTCCCAGCTATACCAGGTGATACAGGACCATGCACAAAACTAATATTGTGGATACTGCCACAACCTGGTAATTTTACTACTGTTCACCAGTCAAAAATCTGTCATCATTATGCTCCTGAAGACTGAGTCTAGTTAACACAGCTTTAAATCAGCTTCTGTGACAGTACTGAAAGTATCTATTGCCTGGGACACCTATTGTGTGTTACACCTGTAGCAAAATAAACAGGTGACCCTCTGAAAGCTGTCCATCAATAATCATATTCTGGCAGGGACAGTGCTTTCCCTTTGCACCATCAAATGCCTTGCCACAGCATACTAACAGCAACAGTTCTGCAGAGATAGATGAATCTTTGAGCTGGTGTCAATTTCCATGAGAGCTTCAACGTGATTTAGAGATATTTTTCCAGAATAAGGGAGAATAGTCTATTACCGAACTGTATTCATGTACGTTGGGGACAAGAGTTAAAAAAAAAAAACCACCAAAATTACTTTAAATCTAGGTAAATACATTGCACACAGCACTTTCCTCAAGATGCTAAATGAGTTCAGTGTCCTCCGCAGTCTGTTGTTGACAAACTTGAAGCTAATTATTATAACTATTATAAAGGCAATATAGTATTGTAAAATTCATTCAAGAACCACAGGTTGACACAGAAAGATAATGAAATACTTATTCCACTGGTAGGGAACAAAAGAGAAGCTTAGATGATGTGCTTCCACAGAACATTGGCAAGCTAAATGGAGCAGAGCTAAGTAACTAGAAAGATTTGTCTTAGCAAGTGTAATCACACAGACATAATTTGGGACAACTTGGCACATAAAAAAAAGAAAAAAAAAGATGCTTAAGTTAAAGATTAAATATTTCTCAGATACTAAGCCAGGTATCTTTCCAGAGGGAATTAACTTGAGTGAGCACTTCTATGACTCTCCTACTGTCAAAGAGTGTCTAAGGTGTTAACTAATTAAAAACATAAAGCTTAAATTTTAGACTGCACAGGGCCTTTTACATTATCAAGTCTGACCTTCTGGACATCAGTCTTAAATTTCATCCCGTATTGATTTCAGAAACTTGCGTGAGCTAAAGGATGCCAGGTATGAGGAAGATATCCATTTCTCATCAGAAAATATCAGCAACGGAGGGTTCATTACTTCCAATAAACTTTCCAATATCATGTATTTCTTCACGAAAAGGTACTTAAGGCGTTTGTTAAGTCACTATTTGACCTTTTCATTTATTTTTAGTATTTTGGGAAAAGAATGAGGGGGCTATTTCTTTCTTATATCCTTCACAACTTTTTGAAAACCACTTTATTGCATGGACCACCACACTGGGCATGGTATTCCAGCACCGGTCTCACTAGTGTCTAATACAGAAGGCATTGGCACACTAGTTTTATTCTCTACTTGGTGTCTGTATGCATCGCTTTCCTCACAATTCATGAAAAGTCTTGGCACCACAACCCACAAGCACTGCAGGGAAGTTAGACCCTCCTTGCTTATTTGTTTTCAGGAATGCAATTAGAAGAAATAATTTGAATCAGGCCAGCTTACCAGGCAATCAAGGTATGTCTACATGACTGCTCTGTCCTTAGGACTTAGTCTGCATCATCCACATCTTTTATCACTGACTTTATAGTGACGAAATTATTAAATATCAAATTTTCTGACTCCTCTGAAACCTGCATTGAAACACTCACCAATTCATTGCCATTCTCTACTGGCAATTACTATTTCAGTTCTATCAGCCAGACAATTCTTAATCAATCTAATGCATGTCTTATTGATACTGGAGAGAGCTATTTTTTTATCATAGTGCTAATCCAAATGCCTTAACAAAGCTTATTAAATGCAGGTCATTTTTAACAAACTTGTAATTTCATCCAAGGATAAAACTAGATTTGTCTGACAAGATCTATTTTCTATAAAAACATTCTCAACATCCTTATATGTAGGTTAAATAGAGAACTGTAACACAGTGACAACAACATCTTTTCCTGTGGCTTTCAAGGAAGAAAAGTTCCAAATACAGTCTATAATGGTCTATCTTCAAGGGCCATATTGCAGAGGTTGGAGAAGGTTTCTAGTATGAAACATCAGAAAATAAGAGTATTTCTTAAATTTACATGATGTGATTTTAGACTAACTATGATTCACTAATGCTGGGCTGGTCCTTTTTTTATAATTTTTGACAGTTTGCCATATTAAGCCTATTCATTTCCTGGTCACCAGATTCCACAGTAAAGAAAGATTAAAATAAATGTAGTCTAGTTTAAAATAATTTATTGAAAATTTAAATAATGTCTAGTGCAAGATAACAACCAAGCAATAATTTTAAAGCTCACTGAATCAGAACAGGCCACACCTCTACCAAAAAAAAAGTGACTATATCAGTTTTACATGGAAGGAAAAAATAGCTGTGGAAACAGGAAATAAACTGAGCATAAGTTCACACAAAGTTAGGCTTCTGAATACAAATCTAGGTCTAAATCAATTATAGTGTGAAGGTATTTGGAAACAAGCCATTAGAGTGAAATCTGAGTGACAAACCATTTTGAAATCAGATCTGGATTAGGAGTTGAATGCAGGAGTTGTCACAGATAGGAAAGGAAAAGAAAAGCAGTGGCCTCAGTGAATGTGTTTCTTAACCAAATCACATTCACAGAACAGCTACACTTGCTCATGCACAGTATAGCCAGCTTTTGTACTATGAGCGACTGAAACCCCAATAGCTGACCTCTCTGTCTGTAATGAAACACCGAGAACAAATGAGAAAACCTCATGTTCATTCATGCACTGTACTTTTCCCCACCTCTATTATTGCTTGTATTTGGGTCAGTGCCAGAATTGGTACATGTGTGCAGTGTATTGCCCCAGAAAACAGAGGGGAATGATGCCAAATTAAGACAAAAATATCTTTCATAATCTGTTTCCAGAGTCTTTCACTGGAAACATAATGAAGTGCCAGACATGAGGTAGGCAAGCTTTAAGAGATGGGCTTAACCTCTCTGAAACTGATGCCTGACTAATACCTGCAACATCTCTAATAACACGTTAAAGTAATCCATTAAAAAGAATTACAAAAGGATTTTATACATTAGCCAAACACAGCAATGACAACATTACAAGGGCACAGATTTCTTCATACTGTGGCAGATCCATTATTTACCATCATGCTGATGTTCCAGCAGCAGATGGAAGAAATAAAACCCTTCAAATACATCTTGTGAGATGTACAGAAAAAAGGGGTGGAATTCCCTCACCCCGCGCAGGGGCCTGAGGTCTGGCACCCCCTCAGGCCCTGGCTTGCACAGCCATCACTGGGTTACAGTACCAGATTACATTTCCCTTTCTCACAGGCTCCATGATTTCCTCAGGCAATGATTGTGGCTCCTTGAATACCTGCTGTAAAGTCATATATCTTTGTTTACCTGAAAGTGAGTGTCCTTTAACTTCATTAAGTACACACATTCTTTATTCCTTTAAAAAAAAAAAGTGTAGTAAAGCAGAAGAAAGGCTTCGAAATTCTCATTGCAATTTCTCATCTAGAATACCATAGCTTTGCAAAACTATATCCCTTTTGATTTTTACGAGAGTGAAGTTTCATCTTAATTAACCAAACCATAAAAGTCACTTGTCATACCTGCAAAAATCTATTTTGTTCCCACCACACCCACACCCCCCCGTCTCTCAAACTTTCTCCATCACAGCACTGTCCTCACTCAACATACTTTTCTCTAGCATTCACAGGCCCCCAGGAAAGCCTTTCATGCAAAGACAGATATTAGGAGTTTGGTTATCCCACCCCAGAGTAGCATGGTGATAGGAGGAGTGAGATGAATTACCCCAACTGGAAACCTAGGGCTAGTTTTTCCTATTTCTGTTTATTTGATAAGTTTCTCTGCTGATCAAAAGCCAGTTTGATCTCTTAGTATCTATCCTCTATACAGTTACTTTTATCTGCCACTGTTCCAAAACAAAATATCTGGTTTACCTGAAGAATTTTAAACTAATATTGGAATACATGCCTCACATTTCTTTCACTCCTAGCAGTGTAAAAGCTGCTATTATCCTTGTTCAGGTTTTGGATTTTTTTTTTTTTTTGGCTAGGATCTCTGCCATAATTCATTATCCTCAATCGTTCTTTGCACTGAAATTTGCATACCTCTTAGGGAAAGTTATATCATGAAGGTTTTCTAACTGGTCTTTCTCTGATTTAAAATATCTTTACAATAACAAAGATGTGGCTTGCCACAAGGCTCCTTTCTTTGGATTACAGCAGAACCTATTCCTGTGCAATATGTCTTGTCCTCAACACTGAGCCCTCTGCTTCTTAATGTGCTTTCTTCACAAACCTATTAGAGACTTCCAACTTCATCCAACTAGCTAATTACATGGGTGGTATGGGTTGCCCATTGGAAAAAGCTGTTGGAGAATCTGAAGACAATCTTTGGACCAATCTGCTCAGAGAACTAGAGATTCTCAGAGGATACAGTAAACTAAACAAGCTTTCTATTAGCAAGGCTTTACAGAGGCTATCCTGCTCTCAGTGGTTCAGCTCAGCACAGGGAGATTCTTTTTTTAAGTCACTCCCAGCACCTCTTAATCACTGCCCAACTGGCCAGAAGTACAACACATCACAGATTAAAATACTCTCCTACAAAAATGCTAAGCCATGTCCTGATCCTGTCACACTAGTTTTAAATCTAATTCCATATCTGGAATTAGTATGGTTTCTCACAATTGTACAAATAAGCAATAGTATAATTTCACTTATACATTTTATGTTATCCTGTTGCTGTCAGCTTTGTCATGAGCCTCACCCAGTATGGGTCACCTTGGTGCCCTGTTTTTATGTGCTATAGGGATACACACATACCAGCTCACAGTTCTGGTTTTATGCTCATTTTGGGCCAAGAGAACAGCTCTTTGGTGTATCTTCACTGCTGTACCAACCCGTCCTCAAAAAACTTTCAGAAATTTCATTTTCTTTGGAGCTATTGTTCTTTTCCCTTCTGGAATGACACCCATCTCCCTATGTACTCTTTATTCCAGTCTTCTGATAGAGGAAGAGAGATTGTTATTTTTGTATAGATTTTTTTTTTCTAAAAGATATAATGAATTATCACTTCGGTTTATGCTAGCATCTTTACAAACACAAGCAAGCATCAGAATATAAGACACACAATTCTTTCAAGCCTTCCTCCATGTTCATAGCTTATCCTTCAACAAAATCATGCAAAAAAGTTCTTTTCAGGATTTTCTTATGGGAGTTCGTATCGCCCTTTCAAGCTGAACCTTTATAACTGTGACGGCATCATCCAAATCTTGGCAATGCAGAAGCTGTCAAAAACAGAACTGTGACCTATTTTAACCATTATTGTGCAGCTATACCTATGTAATGATGAAATATCTGATCTGACTTCCTGAAAAAATGACAAATAATTCCATTTCAGTATAATTTTGGTGCACTGGCTTTAGCTCTCAATCCAAGTCACCAGGGGGCCATAACAGGACTATTACTGCAGCTGTTGCTTTCAAAGTTCTAGCAGCCATTTTATTGTCTTGTTTTTACTGCAGTATTTTAGTTTGAGCAGAATGATGCCCATATTGTTTTGAAAGTCTTGTTCACATTACATGCTTGCTACCCACTCCTTCCACCACCTCCCTTGTGCCCCAGTTTTCCTCTGCCAGGGCAGAAGCACTACAACCACTGCCAACATGAGTACCTGTCCTAGTAGGTGCAAGTTCATTGCACATGATATAATTTATTGGTAAGAGATTTTTAAAAGCTTTATAGCTTTCACTTTAGAACTTTTAAGAGACCTTTCTCTTCCTCTAAGATGGGACTGAAGTAATTAATTTGATCAAAAACAATTTGTACTTGTCCTTCACTGCATTTAATCTTTTAAGGTTTACTCTCCCTGCATCTTGCAAATAATTAGATTTGTGGTACCACTGGTATTAGATTGTCATTAGCAAGGCATGTAACCATCGCCAGTCCTCATTCTTTACACAGCTGTTTTCTGGAATACTTCTCAGGCAGATGGTGATGCCAAGGACATTCTAATGAAACAGTCTTCCACACAGAGTGCACAAATCCCTGCTAACTTGCTCTTCTACATCTGTTTCCTCTGCCAGTACCAGGGCTGAAGCACTCTATACAATGAATGTGCTTCACATGAAGAGCTTGAAAGTGTTATTATCTGAGGCAGCTGGCATCAGAGTCTTTTTAAAGTCTTAAGGGTCTATGCACAGGCAGGCCACACCAGCATTCATCCTTTCTGATGCAATAATTTAGCTTACTTATGCCAATGGTATCTCCAGTTTTGTAATCATGTTAAAGATTATGTACAAGTAGGTAGAAGTTCCTTTCCTGCAGGAAAAGAAACAGTATTACCAAGCCACAGGTAGACCAGTTTAACAATGTCCTGAGAAGTTTTCTATGCCTTCAAACATGCCAGGAAGTCTAAGTTTTCTCTGATGTGAAATTTCTTTTTATGAATTCCATGGTCATTTGGGTTTTCACAAACTTCATCATTAAGTTTGTTTCTGATACTGGCTATGATACCATATTTATTACACAAATACATATTTTATCTTTTTCCTTCTAAATACATTTAATATAGTATTTCCCAATTCTGAAAATGGATGCCTTTCATAGACTTCTAGTTTCCTTGATATGGAAGACATTGTGTTTGCTTCACCAGTTCTATTTTCTTACATCCTGAAGTGACTTTTGTTTCAAACTTTAGATATTTAATTATTTGCCATCTAAGTCTAATCATAGAATGGTTTGGGTTGGAAGGGACCTTAGAGATCATCTAGTTCCAACCCCCCTGCCACAGGCAGGGACACCTCCCACTAGACCAGGTTGCTCAAAGCCTCATCCAGCCTGGCCTTGAACCCCTCCAGGGATGGGGCATCCACAGCTTCTCCGGGCAACCTGTTCAGTGTCTCACCACCCTCACAGTGAAAAATTTCTTCTGCATACCTAATCTAAATCTGCCATCCTTCAGTTTAAATCCATTACCCCTCATCCTGTCACTACATGCCCTTTTAAAAAGTCCCTCCCCATCTCTCCTGTAGCCCCCTTTCAGTACTGGAAGGCTGCTCTAAGGTCTCCCCAGAGCCTTCTCTTTTCCAGGCTGAACAACCCCGACTCTCGCAGCCCGTCCTTGTATGGGAGGTGCTCCAGCCCTCTGATCATTTTTGTGGCCCTCTGGACTTGCTCCAAGAGGTCCATGCCCTCCTTGTTTAGGGGACTCCAGAGCTGGACACAGTACTCCAGGTGGGGTCTCACAAGAGTACAGTAGAGGGACAGAATCACCTCCCTCAATCTGCTGGTCAGTCTCCTTTTGATGCAGTCCAGGATACAGTTGGCTTTCTGGGCTGCAAGCACACATTGCTGGGTCATGTTCAGCTTCTCATCAATCAACACCCCCAAGCCCTTCTCCTCAGGGCTTCTCTCAAACTGTTTTCCTCCCAGCCATTATTTGTGCTTGGGATTGCCCTGACCCACATATGCAAGACCTTGCACTTGGCCTTGTTGAACTTCATGAGGTTTGCACAGGCCCACCTCTCAAGCCTGTCAAGATCCCTCTGGATGACATCCCTTCCCTTCAGCACGTCAAATGCACCACACAACTTAGTGTCGTCATCAAACTTGCTGAGAGTGCACTCAATCCCACTGTCCATGTCTCCAACAAAGATGTTAAACAACACTGGTCCCAATACCAACCCCTGAAGAGCACTTCTTGTCACCAGTCTCCACTTGGACATCTAGCCACTGACCACAACTCTGAGTGAGAGCATCCAGCCAACCTAGTTGCTCAGACTCATTCCAATTAGCTCCAGCACCACAGGATGAGACTGTCTTGCAATTTGGCCATTTCTCTTTATTGATGGAAAAGTAAGACTGTTAGATTAGATTTCTTTCAGATATCCTGCTATAAGGTGTCTGCAGATAAGGGAGATTAATCCTACCAATGATGTCAACTTTAAATCATACATATTTTTCTGAAAAGTCACATGCATGTCATCAATGCTGATGTCACTAGTGCACCACACACTTCTCATTGCATGTGTAGCCAACTCCTGTGCATCTGTTGGTGCATTTTGTTAGTTGATTGTATTTTAGTCAAGTTTTTTTTTTGATGGAAGGTCATTTCCTTATTATACAGCTGATGTCAAAGAGGTTTTTTCTTCTTCTCTTTAGCTGCCTCACATAGTCTGCATCTTCCAAAGCTCTTTCTTATGTTAATTTGTCTGACATTAGTGCCTGTTCATATATTCCTTTTGAATCTTATATGAGTATTCTTCTATCCTTTTGCATGCCCTGTCCTCTATTTTCAAGAGTAGCTGCATTACCTACTCATCAATTATATAAGCAAGTCTCCATTTATGTCTCAGATTTTTTCTTTGCATAGAGGTGT
Organism: Pterocles gutturalis; assembly: GCF_000699245.1. Classification (NCBI taxonomy): domain Eukaryota; kingdom Metazoa; phylum Chordata; class Aves; order Pterocliformes; family Pteroclidae; genus Pterocles; species Pterocles gutturalis. The sequence continues at coordinate 58,779 of NW_010140674.1, read as the reverse complement.
TATATTTGGGATATAAAAGGTGTCAAATAACTTGAGAAAGATGTCTCAATTTTCCTCGCTGCTTCAGTGAGCTCACAACTAGAAGCCCATAGCAAAAATCCCAGACATTTTACTCTGCATAGTAGAGAAGAAGCTGCTTCTCAGTCTGCAGCTACTTATCTTTAAAAAGACCTAAGATCAGTTCTACTAACTCCCTCCATCTTGCCCACACCTCTGTAATGCTTCCAGTTTCAAAGTTGAAAGCAGAAAATTTTTAAGCCAATATTCTACATAAAAGTCAGAGTTAGTTCTCTGTGTCTGACACTACAACTGGCTTTAGAATATGGTAATCAGACAGGCTTTCCTATAAGGATGCATTAAACTAGCTTTTATTACCACTGATTTTTCATATACCCTCCCTGCTCTCAGACATAAGGCAAAGACAGAGAGAGAATAATTTTTTTAAAAAAATAGAGACCTGATGATTTGACTTTGCAGGACTACAGTATGATTCCACTTATTCTCAGTTGTTTAAATATTAAGTCACAAGAGTAGTGGGATTTTTTTTTTTAAACCAGAAAAAAAAAAATCAAGGAACTAGAGCAGAATTCACTAGTAACAACTATAAGTATCATTTATACCAGATTTAGTAATTCTCCAACAGTGCAGATTAGGTTATCTTTACATGTTAAGTCACTGTAGGTGTCTCAGTCTTTTCAAAAATATACCTGTTATTCCAACAATTAACTCTAATATAAACGTGCCATGCACTTTTCAACCAGCCCACACTGCTAACTCCCCACCATCTGAAGAAAATTCCATAGTACATGAGAAATCATCCTCTTGCAAGAGTCAGGAGGAGAGACCCCTTTAAAAAAAAAAAAACCTCTCCTCCTTCAGTTGATTTTAATCTGCTGTGCATGCACTTAAGACCTGGAGATGTCTCGGAGCCTCAGCAGCTCAGTCACACACACAAGTTGTTGTAAAAAGTAACCAAATAATCTCAGTCAGCTGTTAGCAGGAGTCAGCCACATGTAGCACTCAGCCAGATAATCAAAGCTGCATGGTTTCCCTGCTCCCAACTCAAACACTACCAAAATGGAAATGTTTGCTCTTTACGGTATCACATAACTAATATCAAAATTCTTCTCTCCAAAAAAAAAAAAAACCCTCTACCAAGAAACAAAACATCACTTGTCCCTACTACAGAAAACACACTGAATGAACAGAAGTGACATCTTTTCTTTGATAACTTTCTTCTGTATGTTTCTTCATAAACACAGAGTAATATTAAGCTCAAGACATAAATAGTTTCCAAACTCAGACAAAAAAATATTCATAAAAGGGACACTTAACAAGGCTGCAAACCTCAAGAAATCTTAACATTGCATAAAGGATGGATTCTGGGAGTGATGACATTTACCTCTAGAAACTTACACCTACAGCAGAAATGCAGCACCTGGCAACAGAATATTAGATAACATACTTTTACCAAATGTGTATTTATAGCTTAGTTTGATACAGGAAAACAGTCTCTGGAAAACATATGTAATTTTGACTGCTACCACAACAATTCCTGTGCTTTGGGCTTTTTAATAGTAAATACTGCAGTGTGAGCATATTTGCCATTGGGGAGGATGGGACTACCTTCAGTTACACAGCCCTCATGTGATGAGGCAAAAGACAAAACACCTTCTGGGACAAATGCGGCGCTTTACAGAGCTGAAGCAGAGCCACCACATGTATTTTTAACTGTGGCCAAGACTTCTCCGTCGCTGGGGGGTGGGGTGAGAGGTGTTTGGACAGAACACAAATTTAAAGTGTGGTCATTTGATGCTTACTGACTGAAAGAACAGAAATTCTGAGATTCTGGGGTTTTTTTCCGGTATGATGCAAAAACTGCCCTGAAATCTCAGGATTTTCTACATTTTCAGTTTCTCAACTTAGAAGTTACCACCTTTACAATATTAATAACACTCTCTAACACAGTATATTGTAAGGTGTAGAATCTGAAACATGCAGGTGGGCTGTTCTTCCCATGGAGGACAGAAGTAAGAATTTAAAACTGGGTTGGCGGATACAAACTTTTCCCACTACCTTTTCCCTATCCCTGAATTAGGCAGGCATGAATTTGGTTCAGCAGTAATTTATGAGTTATGCCAAGACACACTTAATTTCTTCCAGTTTTTAAAGCAGCCTTAGTGCAAAAGCTACCTTTTTCTATTACACTATTTAAATTTATTCTCCCTGGCGATCCTAAGAGATACAACCAGAGCAGCTGGAGAATTATAAGACTCCTTGCCAGCCTTCAAATGCTGTAGACCCATGTCTGACATACTTTTGAAATGCCAGCATTATACATGGATTAGAATTCCTCTTTCATGCTGCACTGAATGATGTGATTATGTCTGTAATACTATAAAGCAACTGTGTTAACAATAAAGAGGAAACATTTATGGCAGAAGTTATTAAAACAATGAAAAATAGGCCAGTGCAATTCAAGTTCCTTTAGTGGGATGAATAATAACTAGTTAATTAAGGAACAAAGAGATCAATAATTTATTACAGAATCAGAAGCATCACCAGAAGAACAAGAAAATTGTCTTCACTTTAAACTGCATCTCAAGAGGCTTCAAAGCAGAAGCACGGACAATATGCCATGAATGTGTTAGAACAAGTGCAAAAGGAAGGGGACTTGGAGGACCTGTTGCAGCCCAAAATGAAGCCATCACTCAAACATCAGCATGCACACATAGCAAGCAGTTCAACACAGACAAAAGTTTATGCTAGAAGTGGTGGTGGCTTAAGAGACTGAAAACCACTGTGGCAGCCAAGTAGATTGCCTGTTTCAGCTCAGAACCTCTATTCCTATCTGTTATGGTGCTGGGCTTCATGCAAGCATGAAGTAAGGGAGGAAAACAACTCAAATTTTTACTGAGAACTGTAAAGCTCTTAAACAGCCTTATAACTTTATAAAAAGGCCTAGCTGACAGATCATCAGATTGAGAAGGAAACATAGTGTAGTATTCATCTTCAGTTACTTATTCAGGAAAAGAATACAAGAACAGAGCAGATAGAAATCAGAATAATCAAATTCAACTTCCATTACAAGCTTTTATTAACCTAGAATTAGGCTCCTACTTCCATTTTTGCCCTTTTAATTAGGTTTTTCTGAAGTGCTGAAAACAAAAAAAATCTGATTGATGGCTTTCATACATTGCTTCTCAATAATAGCTCTTAACTGCTTGGCACTTGGGAGGTTTTTTTCCTTAAGGTTTTGAATAAAATTGTGAGTGGATCAGAAAAGTATTGTTTGGTTTGATTTTACTCTTATAGAAACAAGAGCATCTAAGCTTTCCCACATTGATTATGGTTCCAAGAAGAATTTATATTAAAATCTTACCATTTAAGTAGACTCATAATTTCTCTTTCACACAAACTCAGTATGTGAACTTGGATGAAGAAATCACACAATCTTCTGACAGATACAGTTTAATTTTTAAAAAAATACACAAAAGCTGCACACATACAAAACCCAGATACTGTAGAACAGCTTCCATGGCTGTAGTGTAGAGAACAGCAGAGCAAATTATTTAGCCTTTCAATCTGTAACTGAGATCATAAGGATGTTTTACACAAGTTTTTTTCAGGATACAGAATTTGTACTTTGTATGTAAAGCAGTGACACCAGAAACAAGTAACAATGGAAAAAAAAAAAGAAAAAAAAGGCACTGAAATGGTTAGGTTTAAGACCCGCTGTTACTTATTCAGTATTTCAATATTGCTGCAGAGCTTGAATCACTACTCAGTTTTACATTTGTTCCTTTCTTAAGGAGACAGAGAGTGAGGG